>NC_045691.1:9370675-9514096 GCF_003331165.1 Xiphophorus hellerii
TGAAATGTTATACCACTAAGGTGTTTTTCAGTGTTTTCTATCAAATTACCATTTAACTCTGAACTCATGCACTTCACAGATCTTCAGGTTCAACCCTCGCTACATCCTTTTCATCCACTTGGTGCTAAACGAAACACTCCAGTTGACACTCAGCGTGTCCCTCTACCTCTTTGGCAATTCCCTCTTCACCATCTATGTCTCACTGTGCGTACTCATCCTCCTGCCGGCTATTCTCACCACCAGGAACACTCCATTGAATCTGGCCTGCATGGCAGCAGAATGTTACATCTCCGTCTGCATCCCCCTCCGCCATGGAAACATATGTACAGTTAAGAAAACCTACATTGTCATTGGCATTATGTGGGTAATAAGCTTGCTCACTATTCTGCCTGATATATTTATTCTTTTGATTACTGAAGAGCTGGAATTTTTGAAAACGAGAGTTTTCTGTGAGAGGGACAGAGTGTTCAGAAGCAGCTACAGTAAAAGTAAGAGAGATGCGTCCCACATATTTTTTCTGGTGGTGGTTTGTCTCACTCTATTCTATACTTATTTCAGAATTCTGTTTGTGGCAAAAGCTGCAAATTCTGATGCTAAAAAAGCAAGAAACACTATTCTGCTTCATGGTTTTCAGATGTTGATGTGCATGACGCTGTATATGCAATCTTTGCTAAAGCAGCTCCTCATATACTTGTTTCCTAAACATAGCATTTCCATACAGCATGCTATTTTTATATTAATCCAGATCATTCCTCGCTGTCTAAGTCCCGTTGTTTATGGGATACGAGACAAAACTTTCAGAATGTACTTTAAGAAGTATTTTATATGTATGCAAGTAAAAGCAATAAGGGTACAAACCTAACAGAGATCCAAAAGTCTTGTGAAATACATTGAACATTTTCAACAAAGCCTGTTACCTTACCTGTGTGAAAATGGGTAGTGAGTAAGTAGTTAAACATGAATATAACAAAGTGCAAGTAAACATGTCATTTTCATGTAGCATTTATTAAGGGCAATCTCAACAACCATTTCAATAGGTACACTTGCTAAATTGTTCAACACAAACGACAAATCTGCCAACTAGACAAAGTAAACTGTGCTGTACTAGACATGATGTCATGATCCTTGAGTGTTTGAGTTTTGGGTGTTATTTATGTTTGGAATTCTCTGTTATTGCTCAACTGCTTTTGCCTCACTTATATGGCAAGACTATGTCAGATGATGCCATATAAGTTTATTCCTTCTTATTTAGTCTCTGTATTTAATGCTATTTTAACAGTTGAATGCAACCTACTTCCGATTTTTTGCCCTCATGCCATTTCACTATACTATATATCCAATAGTTTTCAAAGCATCTGCAATCTGAATGGTCATGCTATATCATCTGACTTGCTTCCAAGGTAACCGTAATGTAGCATTGGCCCCTGGATTTTCCTTTTTCTTCATTGGATCTTTCCATTTCTCAGTCCATTGTCTACCTGAGAGCCATGACCTGTCTTCTACATTTACCTGTAGTTTTTCTTATTTTATTAAAACACTTCACTTCTATTACAACGTGTTCTGTGTTTGTGTTCTTTCGCAATCACATGTCATGACAGACAAACTCTACTTGGCTGAGTTTCAAACTGAGCATCTAGATAAGTAAGAGTTTAAGTAACTTTAAAGGAGGGATGGTTGTTGGTGTGGTGCCAGATAGGCTGGTCTTACTTCAGAATTGACCCACAGAGATTTTTAAACACTGTCAAACTTATTTGTATAGTTAAAAGGGAGCGTTGCATTTCTGCAGATGGCAGTAGGACCACAAGGAGGAGGCAGAGGAGCTCAATCTTTTCACATTATGTCTCATTATATTGTCAGGACACTGTGACAGCTTTCACAATTATGCAAACAATAAATTTTTATAAAAGTTATTACTGTAGCTTTAAAATACAGCTTTATAAAAAGCAATGTGCACTCAAAACTAAGTTTTGTTAATATCTCTTACAATGTTACTTCTTGTTTCTGTTTCCCATTTACCCTGAAAGATATATTTGGTAAAAAGTAAACTCATACATCATTGGTCTGCTGGCACAAAGGAGGGCGTGTTTTAAATAAGGTACACAAATAAATCCTCAGGCTGGTATTCTATTATATAACAGGGAAGAACCACATCAATACAGATTACTTTTGACACTATTCTAAGGTCTGCTTTTTAAGGAAGTTGGAGGATTCAGTCTTATTAGTGTGTGACAAACTTTAAACCAGAGTCATACATTATTTATTTTCTCATGACTTAAACTGTATCTTTTGCTGTTTTATGCCTTATCAGATGTCCTCCTCTTCATCTGCCAGCACAAATTTCACAGTTACTGAGGGTAACCTGACCGGATCTGGAGTTTATCTGGGCATGCTTTCTGTAACTGCTATTATAGGCAATGTGGTTGTTTTTTCACTTGGCATTGTCACCTGCTTCATTAATGCTTCAATGGTTCACATATTCAACAAACAGCAAGTGTGTATTATATTATTGTATGTGTCCTTGATGTGCATTTTTTATAACTCACTTAGGCAAAATGATTACTTTTGTGCCCAACTTACTCATGTGATTTTTCTCACCCACACATTTCTATTTTTTCAGATTTTTTCAGATTGTACCTAAGATAATGAAAATTATGTTCATATTTATATTCAAAGCTCAAAACCAACTCTATACTGCCCAATATGGTATAGGAACACATGCAAATAAGAAGACATCAAAACTGAGAGTTCAGTAGAATTTTTATTATTTTATGAATGGTAATAGGAAGACATTTTTTGTAATTGAAACAAATCAGTGTGTTGGTTAAATACCTAAAGAAAGTATTTTTAATGTTTAGATATGTGTTTTCTGATTCATTTTCACTCATTTTACAGCATGTAATGTAGGAGAATATTAGGTAAAAAACATGCATAATAAACTAACATGATTATACATTTTAAATCAAAACTAAGAAAATACATCACAGGAGATGATGTTTTACATGGTTTTAGTGTTTTCTATCAAATTGCCATCTAACTCTGAACTCATGCACTTCACAGATCTTCAGGTTCAACCCTCGCTACATCCTTTTCATCCACTTGGTGCTAAACGAAACACTCCAGATGACAGTCAGTGTGTCCCTCTACCTCTTTGGCAATTCCTTCTTCACCATCTATGTCTCACTGTGCGTACTCATCCTCCTGCCGGCTATTCTCACCACCATGAACACTCCATTGAATCTGGCCTGCATGGCAGCAGAATGTTACATCTCCGTCTGCATCCCCCTCCGCCATGGAAACATATGCACAGTTAAGAAAACCTACATCGTCATTGGCATTATGTGGGTAATAAGCTTGCTCACTATTCTGCCTGATATATTTATTCTTTTGATTACTGAAGAGCTGGAATTTTTGAAAACGAGAGTTTTCTGTGAGAGGGACAGAGTGTTCAGAAGCAGCTACAGTAAAAATAAGAAAGATGCGTCCCATCTATTTTTTCTGGTGGTGGTTTGTCTCACTCTATTCTATACTTATTTCAGAATTTTGTTTGTGGCAAAAGCAGCAAGTTCACATGCTAAAAAAGCAAGAAACACTATTCTGCTTCATGGTTTTCAGATGTTGATGTGCATGACGCTGTATATGCAAAATTTACTAAAGCAGCTCCTTATATACTTGTTTCCTGGGCAGGCCTTTTACACACAACAGGCTATTTTTGTGTTAATCCAGATCATTCCTCGTTGTCTAAGTCCTGTTGTTTATGGGTTACGAGATAAGACTTTCAGAATGTACTATAAAAAGTACTTCATGTGTTTCCCAGTCAAAGCAATAAGGGTACAAACCTAACAGAACTCCAAAAACTTTGGCTAAAGAAGTTGGTAGTATTTCTGAGTGTTGTTGATATATGAGCTTAGCTTCCATGGTAGAGTTTTAACTTGCACTCGTAAATGTAGCGATGAACTGTGTTCACCGATGACAGTTTTCTGAAGTGTTCCTGACTCCATATGGTAAGAACTGTTGCTGTATGTTGATGTTTTTTAATGCAGTGCTGCCTTTGAGCATTCAATATTGATTTTTTTTGGCATTTTCACTTACTGACAGAGATTTCTCCAGATTTTCTGAATCTTATTACATTATGGACTGTGCATGACAAAATCCCTAAATTCCTTGAAATTGTACATTCTGAAACTGTTGGACTATTTGCTCATGCAATTGTTCACAAAATGTGCACCTTGTCTCATCTTTACTTGTGAATGACTGAGACTTTGGGGATGCTCTTGTTATACCTGATCATGACACCTGTTTCCAATTAACCTGCTCACATGTGGATGCCCAAACAAGTGCTGTTTGGGCATTCCTCTACTCTCCCAGTCTCAGTGAAAGTTGTCCCTGTGTCCCAACCTTTTTGGAATGTTCTGCATGTATCAAATTTCAAATGAATTAATATTTGCAAAAATACAATAAATTTATCAATTTATACATTAAACATATTGTCTTTGAAGTGAATTCAACTTAAAATAGGTTGAGAATGATCAGCAAATTATGATATTCTGTTTTTAGTTATGTTTTACACTTCATTGGAAATGGGGTTGTACCAAATTCTGTTGTACAGAATCAAGAAACATATTTTAAATCAGCCTTGTGGATTAAGTTGGCTAATCTTTGCTCTATGGCTATAAATACAAATTATGCAATTTGCAATTATGCAAGTGTTATTTTTACCCATGAATAATTAGTAAGTTAAAATTAAATAAGTTATTAAAAACATCCCAGATGGTCAGATTAAGTAAAAATGTACGAAATCAAAAGAAAAAAATAAGGATAAATATAAAAATTTGGGGATTTGAAGGCAAACCCCCAAAAGTTTCTATAGTTCTGTATCCCCCCCCCCGTTTTTATTATATTTGACCTATAGTGTCTGTTGGTGTGCCAGGGAAATGTGCTTTTATAACAAGAAGGTTCAGTTTATAAAGTAAAACACAAAGTAACTACTCTACACTGAAAAAGTCTGGGTTCAGTTTCCTCTGAATAACTAATTAATACCCAGAAGAAAATCGTATCTTCATCACATGTTGGGAAGCCTTAAAATGGCCATAAATAACAAAACATCAGCCATATTTCAGACAGTTCCAGACTCTACAAGCTGAAGTCTTGAGTATCCATCAGAGGTAGGATCACCTTTTACATTTCTCCTCTGAACTATGCTCTTGTTTCACACTTCATTCTATACTTTGTTAGACCTTAATGTGCTTATTTTACAAAAGACCAGCAGTAGTTCTTTGATAAAAAATTGTATATATCATGCACAGCAAGTACATTTAAGAAGCTGTAGTAATTCATTTCATTTTTACATTCACTACATTACCTAGTACATATTTCCAGTGGGCTAATACATCATTTTAGTGCTTATAGAAAACACTAATGTACTCACCATTTTTAGCAACTACAGTATGAAAAATATTTTGCTATGGCATAAAAAATCTAGGTTAAACAAAGATTTTATATCAAACTATATTTTACTACTACTGTCATGATGCCTTTATTTTCTAAGATACATTGTGAGTATCCAATGCTCTTATATTTATCTTCTAAAACTTTGTGTATGTCTTCTAAACAAAATATGTTTTTAAAATTGTTTTCTTAAAAGTGAATGGTCTAAGAGGTATTTGCTCGTTAGATGACCATAGTTCTTTATATAAATAAAGATATGAAATGAAAAAATTTGAAAGCAGCACAGTTTAATTTCCTACATGTCTATTTTTTAAATGTTAATTATTTCCACTGTTTTCTTTCTTCCTTATTTGTCTTTTTAGCATCAGAGAAATCTGGCCTCACTGGCTGTTTTCAAGGGAGTGTAATAATTTTAACGCAGAGTTTGAATTGTCATCAATATTTTAAAATTGCATTTAGTTGAGCAAAAATAATAATAGAAAATTTAAATAGAAAACATCACGCAATGAACGTATAAACATCAAAGCTGAAGAATGGTCATAATTTTTCTTATTAGAAATATCACTGCAGGGTTTTCTGGATCTACCAGATGAATTCCTCATCTTTAAACTTCACTGTGTCAAGCAGCCTGACTTATAGAGACTCTCCCAGCTCTGCTGTGGCTAAAAATGTGATCATCGTGGCTCTTGGCATCACCATCAACTATATCAATGGGACATTGATTCACACCTTCAGAAAACACCAGGTGAGCATTTGTCATCACCGTTTTGTCATGCTGAAATATCATTGTTGTGAAACCAATGGTTATCATCAGCAGCTTAAGGAGAAAATTAAAGGTGGCGTTTTATTCTCTCTTTCAGATTTTTTATTTGAATCCTCGTTACAATCCTTTTCATCCATCTGGTGATAAATGACATGATCCAGCTGACTACAACAATCAGCTTATTTGTGTTTAGTTATGTCTTCCAAAAATTAATGCTTCCTTATGTTGCTTCATTGTTACCTTTGCTGTTTTCACCACTCTTAATACTCCGTTAAATTTAGCTCTGATGGCGGTGGAGTGCTACATCGCTGTCTGTTTCCCACTGCGACATGCTGAACTTTGCACCATAAAACGAACATATTTTCTCATTGGCTGTATTTGGAGTTTAAGCGTAGTATCAATTTTGCCAGATATCTTTCTTATCCTTGCAACAGAGCCTCTAAGGCTGTTTTACGCTACAATATTTTGTGACAGAGACATTCTGTTCCAACATCCTATAAGTATTCAAAAGAGGGATGCTTCTTACATAATCTTTTTATCTCTTGTATGGCTCACCCTTTTCCTTACTTATTTAAGGATATTTTTTGCTGCTCAAGCTGCTAGTTTCAGCTGAAGGAAAGGTGAAACGAGTCAGGAATACTGTCCTACTTCATGGCTTTCAGCTATTTTTGTGCATGCTGACATATGTAGCTCCTATGGCAAAAAACGCCCTGTCATTTCTGTTCCCAAAAATATAATGTTCATATCCTTTTTGTCTGGTACATATTGGCCCAGATACTGCCCAGGTTTTTGAATCCTATTGTGTACGGGCTGCGAGATAAAACATTCAAACAGTATTTGAGAAAGTATCTGCTGTGCACCATCAGAGCAGCCAACAAACTTTATCCTTGAATCCTTAGAGGTTTAGAGGGTACTTGTGCAGTAATTTAGATGAGATTAAAGAATAATGTTTGCATGTTATCTTCATTGTAAAATTTGTTATAAAAATTACAAACCATAATAACTAAAACTGATTGTTTGCATAATTACAAAATGTGATGTAAATGTGAACCTGCAAAGCACCCCCTAGCGGTAATGTATATACAGATACCACCAGGAAATTTGCTTTGTTATGCTTTTATTTTGAGGGCTAGCTTTTCTTTCTTTGAGGTCAACTTCCTGAAGGCCAGCTTCATGTAGTGCACAGATGATGGCAGCTTGGAGCTTGGTGATGATTCCTTCCCTTCACTAGGAGGGAATTCCCTAATCATCCATCTCACTGGGATGAACCACCAGGGTTAAAGTGGACTGAAAGTTTGGTTGTTGTTTTGTATAATATTTGTATAAGTTGGAAGTGAGTTGTGAGTGTGTGCTGAATAATTTTCTTTAGTAATTTATATAGATTTATTTGTAACTGTTTGTTTACCTAAACTTTAAATAGTGGTGGTCTTTATGTATGTAAGTAGGGTTGTATTTTGGGGATTTATGACGATGAGTTTGCTTAACAGCTAAATGTCTCCTGATCATTGATGATTTTACCCTGTACCACAACCTGTAACTGGTGAGATGTTTGAAAAATAAAAAATAATAAAAAACATTCAGAGCTCTGGAAAGCAGCTGAAGCCTTTTGATGCCCTTATCTACTTTCTCATGATTTCCATCCTGTTTGAGGGTTTTACATCACAAACTCCCACATGTTTGTTTCATAATTGGTTGCTGTATTGCATTCTTATGGTGTAAAGCACTTTGAACTGCCTTGGTGCTAAAATGTGCTATACAAATAAACTTGACTTATATCCCAAAAAGCCCATTTGGATGCACCTTAAATCACCTCTGTGTGGACGAAACGTGAGAGCTGAGAGTTGTGCCAGAATTTTTTATGTGGAATTTTTTCCACATTAAAAATTATGCGGCACACTGTGGTGGTGTAGGGGATAGCGCGACACATGTTTGGAGGCCTTGAGTCCTCACAGGTTCCACTCCCGGACCCAGAGATATTTGCCGCATGTCTTTCCCCCTTTCCTGTCAGCCTACTTTCATATAAGGCATACAAACGACCTCCTGGAGGGGTAAAAAAAATTATGTGGAAAAATTATTTCTTTATCAAAATAGAGCTGAAGTACTTGAACATTTATAAGGAGGGATTTACATTTTTAGACTATTGCATTTCAAAATATGACTACTCCCTTTCATTTAGTTTTCAGGACGACATGAAGACTGAAAATTTACAGATTTGTTTTTTCTTCCTGTAAAAAGGAATTACAAAAATCCTGGCTTTGATATAGCAAGTGAATGGATCAGTTTTTCACTCTGCAACACAATAATTTTAGTTATGTTAAAAAAAACATGTCCTAAAACCCTTCTTTATGATGGAAGGACATGTTCTGGTCAAAGATAACATCTATATTCTTTATAGTTTATGTGACTAATACTTCTTTTAGACATTTCCTGTGAAGTTTCCTTTATCTCAGCATCTACAGCTCATCATACTCTTTTGATTAGGTACAAAGAAAGGGAAGTAAAATGATTGAAAAGCTTTTACATTCAAAGAGAAATTTTAGAACCTCCCATGTAATCCTATCTCAGTACTGATCCAGAAAGAAATTACAAGAGAATCATGGATGCTTCTACCACTACATTAGTGAAATAAGTTTGTACAGATTTTGCTTGACTAACTCAGACAACTTAAGTAATACCCAGGAGAAAATTATACCTACATTCAATGTTGGAAGGACTGAACCTTCATATAAAGCAATATTTCATACTCAGCTTCTGACTAGCAAAACAATCAAGAGTGACACATCTAAGGTAGGACATCTTTGCACTTCTCATGTGAGCTCTATTGTTTCAACTATTGTATTTTCTGCACGATGGCTGTGGAATGGAAATTAAAGATATTTAGGGACCTAACAGAAATACTCCAAATATTAATGTTTATGTTTTCGGCATTAAATCATATTATCAATGCTATAGTATATGGGAAATATATTTATGTCTTAAATATTTGTTTCAGATTCAGTTGCTTGATGGTGAAGTGTATGGCATAATATTTTTGTTGTGAATGTGTTGCCATGTTTTTGTGTTCAAAAAAAAGAATAGTATGAATAATTACAAAAGTAAAAAAAAAAGAGGCAAGACTAGATTTTTATTTTGATGAATTTTAAAGACATTCAAGATATTACAAATTCAAATTGCTATGTTTTAATATGGCCAGTAGTAGCCAAGATAGAGAAATTTCTTTAAAGAGTAAAACTCAATTTTAGACTTGTCTTTGATAACAACTGGAATATCATATTTTATAGTCTGTTTTTAACCTTTCATCACTTTTCACATTATATTGCTACAGCAATGTAATTTTTGTCATATTTACAGGATATGATTTTAAATGGTTTAGAAAACAACCTCCTTTAAAAAATTTATTTTCTCTAAAATCTTAGCATACTTTTCTGTATTATTACTGTCATCTGTGCATTTGTACATGACATCTCATTATCATATGCCTTAACATATGAGGATTAACTGTATGGAGTTGTTGGTCTAATCTGCTTTAATTCATGCTGATTCATGCTTTTATTTGTGCCATAATGCCAGGCTGGCCTGTCCTGACTCTGTTGCCCATCAATTACTTAGTGCATTTTCTTAAGTATTATAGGCAATGTTACATCAAGCAAATGTTTTTCCTAAACACAATGACAAAACAGGCCACAGTGAGGTTTTCATACAATAACATCTGTTTTGCTACAAGTATCTCCACAAGCAACGGGAAAGTAATTTACAGACTTAGGCAAGGAGTTGTCTTCTACTGCAATCAAAGCAAAAAAAAAAAAAACCTTAACTCAAGAAATCTACCTAGATGATCCGGTTGCAAAGTTCAGCTTGCTTATTTTTTTTAAATTTTATTAGTTAAAAAGTCAGAAAAAATACAGAAGAAATAAAAACAACATATACAAAATAGTAAGAACAATTAAAGCTGCAAGCAGCCTCGGGCGGCCCTCGCAGCAAGCGCCGCTCCGGCCTATTGGCCACCGCGGGGGTTCCGGCCAGCGCAGAAGCTCTCGCACGATTTCCAGAGCCGCAGCCAACTCCCCACCGCAGAAGCTCCGCCGCAGTTTCCAGCACCGCCGCCCGCCAGCCGCCGCAGGAGCTGTCGCGCATTTTCGCCGCCCGTCCACCGGGCGACACGCGTGAATGCGTTCGGCGGCGCTCCCCGACGACTGTCAAAAAATCTGATGCAGATCGGTCGATGCATCGAGGAGATACAGCCCATGTATTAACTTAGGGGGCGCAGTGGAGTCAAATTACATTTCAACCTCGTTGGGCTCTTTAGAGGTGAACAAAGGTCATACATATCCAGTTTGGCGTCAATCGGATGATCCATGTGTGATTTAGAGCCAAACGTATGTATATGGCGAGGGACTGATATTCGCCATTTGGCCACGCCCACACGGTTCAGCCAGCAGTGAGCATTGACAGAGTTTATCATCCGAATCATCTTGATTAGGTCAAGAGAGCCATAAACAGAGCTTTCCAAGTAAAAAAATAGCACTTCCTGTTCCGAGGGGGCGGGGCCTAAGTGATGTCATCATTTGACCATTGGATATTATTGGACACTCGATTATGATCAATCACTGAACGTTTGGTGTCTCTGTGAGTTTTTGTGTTAGAATTACAAATTATTTAATTTTTTCCTCCATTACAACATTGAACTTTCATTCCGTAGGGCAATGCTGCCCTCTGGTGTCGAATTACTGAAATAATGAAACTATTTCAGTGGGCAGCAGAGGGCAGCATTGCCCTACAAACAACGAACATGGACTGTTTATTATGTAATTACACAGAAGATCTCTCTAATTCATTCTGAGGGGGCGGGGCTTAGATGACGTCATAATATGATGACATAGCATTGTCAGGCATCAGACCAGGATGAGTCAGGCCAAGTTTGGTGCAGCTCGGTCGAAACATGTGGAATCTAGAAGCAAACGTATGGCCTCGGCGTTACAGGTCACTTCGCCACGCCGCCACACCCAGCTGCTTCATCGCAGCCGGTCAGGGCTTGGATCCACAACACACCAACATGTCTTCTGTCTCTGGACACAGTTTCATGTTGATTAGGTCAAAGGGCTAAGATAGCGACCGTTCACAGTAAAACATGACACTTCCTGTTCTCAGGGGGCGTGGCCTAAGTGATGTCATCATTTGACCATTGGATATTATTGGACACTCGATTATGATCAATCACTGAACGTTTGGTGTCTCTGTGAGTTTTTGTGTTAGAATTACAAATTATTTAATTTTTTCCTCCATTACAACATTGAACTGTCATTCCGTAGGGCAATGCTGCCCTCTGGTGTCGAATTACTGAAATAATGAAACTATTTCAGTGGGCAGCAGAGGGCAGCATTGCCCTACAAACAACGAACATGGACTGTTTATTATGTAATTACACAGAAGATCTCTCTAATTCATTCTGAGGGGGCGGGGCTTAGATGACGTCATAATATGATGACATAGCATTGTCAGGCATCACACCAGGATGAGTCAGGCCAAGTTTGGTGCAGCTCGGTCGAAATATGTGGAATCTAGAAACAAACGTATGGCATCGGCGTTACAGGTCACTTCGCCACGCCGCCACAGCCAGCTGCTTCATCGCAGCCAGTCAGGGCTTGAATCCACAACACACCAACATGTCTTCTGTCTCTGGACACAGTTTAATATTGATTATGTCAAAGGGCTAAGATAGCAACCGTTCACAGTAAAACATGACACTTCCTGTTCTCAGGGGGCGTGGCCTAATTGATGTCATCATTTGACCACAGGGTATTTTTGGACACCTAATGATGATCAATAATTTAAAGTTTGGTATCTCTGTGAGTTTCTGTGCAGGATATATAAGAGTTTCGTGTTTCATGGCGAGTAGGTGAACTTTGACCCCTGGTAAGCCCCCTTCAGCAAGCTCATGCAGTCACCAATTTGATAACTTTAAATCAAACATGCCTTATGATCAGACTGACCGAGTTTGAAGCCGATCAATCGAAATCCCTAGGAGGAGTTCGATCAAATGCAAAGGCTGTAAACGTCAAAATCGAGGTCAAATGAACTTCAATCTAAAATGGCCGACTTCCTGTTGGGTTTAGAGCATGGCTCTAAGAGACTTTTTTGTACGTCCCGACAAGATACACATGTGTACCAAGTTTCGTAATTCTAGGTTTAAGCATGGCTTGGGGCTGTTCATTTAAAATACTCTAGGGGTCGCTATAGAAAAATTAGGCCACGCCCACCAAATATCGCTATGGATTCCTGTTCGGGGATGGATAAGGATCCATCCTAGTGAGTTTGGAGCAGCTCACCCCGAAACTGTGGAATTCAGAGCCAAACGAAATTCGATGGCGTTCGCAACGCCGCCACGCCCACCTGCTTCATCGCAGCCGGTCGGGGTTGGAATCCACAACACACCAACATGTCTTCTGTCTCTGGACACAGTTTCATGTTGATTAGGTCAAAGGGCTAAGATAGCGACCGTTCACAGTAAAACATTACACTTCCTGCTCTCAGGGGGCGTGGCCTACATAAAAAAAAAATTTCACTGCAGGGTATTTTAGGGCACCCGATGACAACCAATCACTGAAAGTTTGGTCCCTCTATGTGTTTTTGTATAGGAAATATAAGAGGTTTTTGTTTCATGGCGTGTAGGTGAACTTTGACCCCTGCTAACCCCCCTTCAACATGCTCCAAAACTCACCAATTTGATAACTTTAAATCAGACATGCCTTATGATCAGACTGACCGAGTTTGAAGCCGATCAATCGAAATCCCTAGGAGGAGTTCGATCAAATACGAAGGCTGTAAACGGCCAAATCAGGGTCCGAAATGGACCTTCAATCCAACATGGCCGACTTCCTGCGATACTTGCACTATGACATTACTTGTAAATTCTGAGCGTCTTAGTGAGCTCTACAACTGTACCGAATTTCAAGTCTCTACGATGAAGTAAGTGAATAGCAATGGGTCTGTTGAAAATTGCTAGTTGCCGCCGTTGAGCAATTTTTTTTGCGATTTTTGCAACGACCTTAAAATTCAAAATTTTTAAACCGCCTAGTCGCTTCCGCCAAGTTTGGTGAGTTTTTGAATATGATAAAGCCCCCAAAAAGGCGCACAAAGAGGGGGGCAGAATCGTAAGAAGAATTAAAGCTGCAAGCAGCCTCGGGCGGCCCTCGCAGCAAGCGCCGCTCCGGCCTATTGGCCACCGCGGGGGTTCCAGCCACCGCAGAAGCTCTCTCACGGTTTCCAGAGCCGCAGCCCGCTCCCCACCGCAGAAGCTCTGCCGCAGTTTCCAGCACCGCCGCCCGCTAGCCGCCGCAGAAGCTGTCGCGCATTTTCCACGCCCGTCCACCAAGCGACACGCGTGAATGCGTTCGGCGGCGCTCCCTGAACACTGTCAAAAAATCTGGTGCAGATCGGTCGATGCGTCGAGGAGATACAGCCGATGTATTAACTTAGGGGGCGCAGTGGAGCCAAATTACATCTCAATCCCGTTGGGCTCTTTAGAGGTGAACAAAGGTCATACATATCCAGTTTGGAGCCAATCGGATGATCCATGCTTGAATTAGAGCCAAACGTATGAATATGGCGAGGGACTGATATTCGCCATTTGGCCACGCCCACACGGTTCAGCCAGCAGCGAGCAATGACAGAGCTCATCATCCGAATCATCTTGATTAGGTCAAAAGAGCCATAAACGGAGCTTTCCAAGGAAAAAAACGGCACTTCCGGTTCCGAGGGGGCGGGGCTTAGATGACGTCATAATGTGATGACGTAGGATCGACGGGCAAGCCTCCAGGATCACTCAGGTCAAGTTTGATGCGGCTCGGTCAAAATATGTGGAATGTAGAGGCAAACGTATACGAACGGCGTTGCCGCAATTGAAAACTCTTGGCACTTTAAAGCAAGCGAGATCAACTTCCTATCTGTCATCCAACACAGAATCAACTTGATTAGGTCAAGAGAGCCATAAACAGAGCTTTCCAAGGAAAAAAACGGCACTTCCGGTTCCGAGGGGGCGGGGCTTAGATGACGTCATAATGTGATGACGTAGGATTGACGGGCAAGCCTCCAGGATCACTCAGGCCAAGTTTGATGCAGCTCGGTCAAAATATGTGGAATGTAGAGGCAAACGTATACGAACGGCGTTGCCGCCATTGAAAACTGTTGGCACTTTAAAGCAAGCGAGATCAACTTCCTATCTGTCATCCAACACAGAATCACCTTGATTAGGTCAAGAGAGCCTAATCAAGGTTCTCTTGATTAGAGAACCTTGATTCTCTAATGAATCCACAACACACCAACATGTCTTCTGTCTACGGAATGAACTCTGTCATTCCGTAGGGCAATGCTGCCCTCTGGTGTCGAATTACTGAAATAATGAAACTATTTCAGTAATTTCAGTTATTCGACACCAGAGGGCAGCATTGCCCTACGGAATGACTAAATATCCCCTTTGTAATTGACTGTGTAATATGTCAATCACAGGGGATCTTTGAGCCTTGCTAACCCCCCTTCAACATGCTCCAAAACTCACCAATTTGATAACTTTAAATCAAACATGCCTTGTGATCAGACTGACCAAGTTTGAAGTCGATCAATCGAAATCCCTAGGAGGAGTTCGATCAAATACGAAGGCTGTAAATGTCAAAATCGAGGTCAAATGAACTTCAATCTAAAATGGCCGACTTCCTGTTGGGTTTAGAGCATGGCTCCAAGAGACTTTTTTGTACGTCCTGACAAGATACACATGTGTACCAAGTTTCGTAATTCTAGGATAAAGCATGGCAGTGGGCTGTTCATTTAAAATACTCTAGGGGTCGATATAGAGAAATTAGGCCACGCCCACCAAATTTTGTTATGAATTCCTGTCGGTGGGTGTACAAGGATCCATCCTAGTGAGTTTGAAGCAGCTGGGCCCGAAATTGTGGAATTCAGAGCCAAACGAAATTCGACGGCGTTCGCAACGCCGCCACGCCCACCTGCTTCATCGCAGCCAGTCGGGGTTGGAATACTCAACACACCAACATGTCTTCTGTCTCTGGACACAGTTTCATGTTGATTAGGTCAAAGGGCTAAGATAGCGACCGTTCACAGTAAAACATGACACTTCCTGTTCTCAGGGGGCGTGGCCTACTTAAAAAAATAATTTCACCACAGGGTATTTTAGGACACCCGATGACAATCAATCAATGAAAGTTTGGTCCCTCTCTGTGTTTTTGTATAGGAAATATAAGAGTTTCGTGTTTCATGGCGAGTAGGTGAACTTTGACCCCTGCTAACCCCCCTTCAACATGCTCCAAAACTCACCAATTTGATAACTTTAAATCAGACATGCCTTATGATCAGACTGACCAAGTTTGAAGCCGATCAATCAAAATCCCTAGGAGGAGTTCGATCAAATACGAAGGCTGTAAACGTCAAAATCGAGGTAAAAAATGGACTTTCAATACAAAATGGCCGACTTCCTGTGATAGTTGGCTTATAACATTAAATGTAAGTTCTGAGTCTTTTGGTGAGCTCTACAAGTGTACCAAATTTCATGTCTCTACGATGAAGTACGTTCATACCATTGTGTCAACAGAAAATTGCTAGTTGCTGCCGTTGAGCAATTTTTTTTGCGATTTTTGTGACAACCTTAAAATTCAAAATTTTGAATTTTTCTAGTCGCGACCGCCAAGTTTGGTGAGTTTTTGAATATGATAAAGCCCCCAAAAAGGCAATTCATTTGGGTGGAAGAATAATAAGAATAATAAACAGTATGAAAACAATAGGCCTTCGCAGCGCTTTGCTGCTCGGGCCTAATTAAAGCTGCAAGCAGCCTCGGGCGGCCCTCGCAGCAAGCGCCGCTCCGGCCTATTGGCCACCGCGGGGGTTCCAGCCACCGCATAAGCTCTCGCACGGTTTCCAGAGCCGCAGCCCGCTCGCCACCGCGGAAGCTCTGCCGCAGTTTCCAGCACCGCCGCCCGCCAGCTGCCGCAGAAGCTGTCGCGCTTTTCCCCGCCCGTCCACCGGGCGATACGCGTGAATGCGTTCGGCGGCGCTCCACGACGACTGTCAAAAAATCTGGTGCAGATTGGTCGATGCATCAAGGAGATACAGCCCATGTATTAACTTAGGGGGCGCAGTGGAGCCAAATTACATTTCAAACTCGTTGGGCTCTTTAGAGGTGAACAAAGGTCATACATATCCAGTTTGGCGTCAATCGGATGATCCATGTGTGATTTAGAGCCAAACGTATGTATATGGCGAGGGACTGATATTCGCCATTTGGCCACGCCCACACGGTTCAGCCAGCAGCGAGCATTGACAGTGTTTATCATCCGAATCATCTTGATTAGGTCAAGAGAGCCATAAACGGAGCTTTCCAAGGAAAAAAAAAACACTTCCTGTTCTGAGGGGGCGGGGCTTAGATGACGTCATAATGTGATGACGTAGGATTGACGGGCAAGCCTCCAGGATCACTCAGGCCAAGTTTGATGCAGCTCGGTCAAAATATGTGGAATGTAGAGGCAAACGTATACGAACGGCGTTGCCGCCATTGAAAACTCTTGGCACTTTAAAGCAAGCGAGATCAACTTCCTATCTGTCATCCAACACAGAATCACCTTGATTAGGTCAAGAGAGCCATAGATGAAAGTTTCCAAGGCAAAAAATAGCACTTCCTGTTCTGAGGGGGCGGGGCTTAGATGACGTCATAATATGATGACATAGGGTCGTCAGGGATCCCGCCATGGTCACTCGTGCAAAGTTTGGTGCAGAAGCTATCGACCGTTCACAGTAAAATACAAGACTTCCTGTTGTCAGGGGGCGTGGCCTACGTGATGTCATCATTTAACCATTGGATATTATTGGACACAAGATAATGATCAATAACTGAAGGTTTGGTGTCTCTGTCAGTTTTTGTGTTAGAATTACAAATTATTTAATTTTTTCCTCTTTAATTCAACATTGAACTGTCATTCCGTAGGGCAATGCTGCCCTCTGGTGTCGAATTACTGAAATAATGAAACTATTTCAGTAATTTCAGTTATTCGACACCAGAGGGCAGCATTGCCCTACGGAATGACAAAGGATCCCCTTTGTAATTACATATTACACAGTCGATCACGGGGGAACTTTGAGCCTTGCTAACCCCGCTTCAACATGCTCCAAAACTCACCATATTGATAACTTTGAATCAGACATGCCTTGTGATCAGACTGACCGAGTTTGAAGCCGATCAATCGAAATCCCAATGAGGAGTTCGATCAAATACGAAGGCTGTAAACGTCAAAATCGAGGTCAAATGAACTTCAATCTAAAATGGCCGACTTCCTGTTGGGTTTAGAGCATGGCTCTAAGAGACTTTTTTGTACATCCCGACAAGATACACATGTGTACCAAGTTTCGTAATTCTAGGTTTAAGCATGGCCTGGGGCTGTTCATTTAAAATACTCTAGGGGTCGCTATAGAGAAATTAGGCCACGCCCACCAAATTTTGTTATGAATTCCTGTCGGAGGGTGGATAAGGATCCATCCTAGTGAGTTTGGAGAAGCTCACCCCGAAACTGTGGAATTCAGAGCCAAACGAAATTCGACGGCGTTCGCAACGCCGCCACGCCCACCTGCTTCATCGCAGCCGGTCGGGGTTGGAATCCACAACACACCAACATGTCTTCTGTCTCTGGACACAGTTTCATGTTGATTAGGTCAAAGGGCTAAGATAACGACCGTTCACAGTAAAACATGACACTTCCTGTTCTCAGGGGGCGTGGCCTACGTAAAAAAATAATTTCACCACAGGGTATTTTAGGTAACCCCATAACGATCAATCCCAGAAAGTTTGGTCCCTCTATGTGTTTTTGTATAGGAAATATAAGAGTTTCGTGTTTCATGGCGAGTAGGTGAACTTTGACCCCTGGTAACGCCCCTTCAGCAAGCTCATACAGTCACCAATTTGATAACTTTAAATCAGACATGCCTTATGATCAGACTGACCGAGTTTGAAGCCGATCAATCGAAATCCCTAGGAGGAGTTCGATCAAATGCAAAGGCTGTAAACGTCAAACTCGAGGTCCAAAATGGACCTTCAATACAAAATGGCCGACTTCCTGTTGGGTTTCGACCATGGCTCTAATAGACTTTTTTGTACGTCCTGACAAGATACACATATGTACCAAGTTTCGTAATTCTAGGATAAAGCATGGCCTGGGGCTGTTCATTTAAAATACTCTAGGGGTCGCTATAGAGAAATTAGGCCACGCCCACCAAATTTTGTTATGAATTCCTGTCGGTAGCTGGATAAGGATCCATCCTAGTGAGTTTGGAGCAGCTGGGCCCGAAATTGTGGAATTCAGAGCCAAACGAAATTCGACGGCGTTCGCAACGCCGCCACGCCCACCTGCTTCATCGCAGCCGGTCGGGGTTGGATTACTCAACACACCAACATGTCTTCTGTCTCTGGACACAGTTTCATGTTGATTAGGTCAAAGGGCTAAGATAGCGACCGTTCACAGTAAAACATGACACTTCCTGTTCTCAGGGGGCGTGGCCTACTTAAAAAAATAATTTCACCACAGGGTATTTTAGAACACCCGATGACGATCAATCAATGAAAGTTTGGTCCCTCTCTGTGTTTTTGTATAGGAAATATAAGAGTTTCGTGTTTCATGGCGAGTAGTTGAACTTTGACCCCTGCTAACCCCCCTTCACCATGCTCCAAAACTCACCAATTTGATAACTTTAAATCAGACATGCCTTATGATCAGACTGACCAAGTTTGAAGCCGATCAATCAAAATCCCTAGGAGGAGTTCGATCAAATACGAAGGCTGTAAACGTCAAAATCGAGGTAAAAAATGGACTTTCAATACAAAATGGCCGACTTCCTGTGATAGTTGGCTTATAACATTAAATGTAAGTTCTGAGTCTTTTGGTGAGCTCTACAAGTGTACCAAATTTCATGTCTCTACGATGAAATACGTTCATACCATTGTGTCAACAGAAAATTGCTAGTTGCCGCCGTTGAGCAATTTTTTTTGCGATTTTTGCGACAACCTTAAAATTCAAAATTTTTAATTTTTCTAGTCGCGACCGCCAAGTTTGGTGAGTTTTTGAATATGATAAAGCCCCCAAAAGGGCGCGCGAAGAGGGGGGCAGAATAATAATAAAACAGTACAGATACAATAGGCCTTCGCAGCGCTTTGCTGCTCGGGCCTAATAATAATTAAAGCTGCAAGCAGCCTCGGGCGGCCCTCGCAGCAAGCGCCGCTCCGGCCTATTGGCCACCGCGGGGGTTCCGGCCACCGCAGAAGCTCTCGCTCGGTTTCCAGAGCCGCAGCCCGCTCCCCACCGCGGAAGCTCCGCCGCAGTTTCCAGCACCGCCGCACGCCAGCCGCCGCAGAAGCTGTCGCGCGTTTTCCCCGCCCGTCCACCGGGCGACACGCGTGAATGCGTTCGGCGGCGCTGCCCGACGACTGTCGAAAAATCTGGCGCAGATCGGTCGATGCGTCGAGGAGATACAACCCATGTATTAACTTAGGGGGCGCAGTGGAGTCAAATTACATTTCAACCTCGTTGGGCTCTTTAGAGGTGAACAAAGGTCATACATATCCAGTTTGGCGTCAATCGGATGATCCATGTGTGATTTAGAGCCAAACGTATGTATATGGCGAGGGACTGATATTCGCCATTTGGCCACGCCCACACGGTTCAGCCAGAAGCGAGCATTGACAGAGTTTATCATCCGAATCATCTTGATTAGGTCAAAAGAGCCATAAACAGAGCTTTCCAAGTAAAAAAATAGCACTTCCTGTTCCGAGGGGGCGGGGCCTAAGTGATGTCATCATTTGACCATTGGATATTATTGGACACTCGATTATGATCAATCACTGAACGTTTGGTGTCTCTGTGAGTTTTTGTGTTAGAATTACAAATTATTTAATTTTTTCCTCCATTACAACATTGAACTGTCATTCCGTAGGGCAATGCTGCCCTCTGGTGTCGAATTACTGAAATAATGAAACTATTTCAGTGGGCAGCAGAGGGCAGCATTGCCCTACAAACAACGAACATGGACTGTTTATTATGTAATTACACAGAAGATCTCTCTAATTCATTCTGAGGGGGCGGGGCTTAGATGACGTCATAATATGATGACATAGCATTGTCAGGCATCACACCAGGATGAGTCAGGCCAAGTTTGGTGCAGCTCGGTCGAAATATGTGGAATCTAGAAACAAACGTATGGCATCGGCGTTACAGGTCACTTCGCCACGCCGCCACAGCCAGCTGCTTCATCGCAGCCGGTCAGGGCTTGAATCCACAACACACCAACATGTCTTCTGTCTCTGGACACAGTTTAATATTGATTATGTCAAAGGGCTAAGATAGCAACCGTTCACAGTAAAACATGACACTTCCTGTTCTCAGGGGGCGTGGCCTAATTGATGTCATCATTTGACCACAGGGTATTTTTGGACACCTAATGATGATCAATAATTTAAAGTTTGGTATCTCTGTGAGTTTCTGTGCAGGATATATAAGAGTTTCGTGTTTCATGGCGAGTAGGTGAACTTTGACCCCTGGTAACCCCCCTTCAGCAAGCTCATACAGTCACCAATTTGATAACTTTAAATCAGACATGCCTTATGATCAGACTGACCGAGTTTGAAGCCGATCAATCGAAATCCCTCGGAGGAGTTCGATCAAATGCAAAGGCTGTAAACGTCAAACTCGAGGTCCAAAATGGACCTTCAATACAAAATGGCCGACTTCCTGTTGGGTTTCGACCATGGCTCTAATAGACTTTTTTGTACATCCTGACAAGATACACATATGTACCAAGTTTCGTAATTCTAGGATAAAGCATGGCCTGGGGCTGTTCATTTAAAATACTCTAGGGGTCGCTATAGATAAATTAGGCCACGCCCACCAAATTTTGTTATGAATTCCTGTCGGTGGGTGGATAAGGATCCATCCTAGTGAGTTTGGAGCAGCTGGGCCCGAAATTGTGGAATTCAGAGCCAAACGAAATTCGACGGCGTTCGCAACGCCGCCACGCCCACCTGCTTCATCGCAGCCGGTCGGGGTTGGAATACTCAACACACCAACATGTCTTCTGTCTCTGGACACAGTTTCATGTTGATTAGGTCAAAGGGCTAAGATAGCGACCGTTCACAGTAAAACATGACACTTCCTGTTCTCAGGGGGCGTGGCCTACGTAAAAAAATAATTTCACCACAGGGTATTTTAGGTAACCCCATAACGATCAATCCCAGAAAGTTTGGTCCCTCTATGTGTTTTTGTATAGGAAATATAAGAGTTTCGTGTTTCATGGCGAGTAGGTGAACTTTGACCCCTGGTAACCCCCCTTCAGCAAGCTCATACAGTCACCAATTTGATAACTTTAAATCAGACATGCCTTATGATCAGACTGACCAAGTTTGAAGCCGATCAATCAAAATCCCTAGGAGGAGTTCGATCAAATACGAAGGCTGTAAACGTCAAAATCGAGGTAAAAAATGGACTTTCAATACAAAATGGCCGACTTCCTGTGATAGTTGGCTTATAACATTAAATGTAAGTTCTGAGTCTTTTGGTGAGCTCTACAAGTGTACCAAATTTCATGTCTCTACGATGAAGTACGTTCATACCATTGTGTCAACAGAAAATTGCTAGTTGCCGCCGTTGAGCAATTTTTTTTGCGATTTTTGCGGCGACCTTAAAATTCAAAATTTTTAAACCGCCTAGTCGCTTCCGCCAAGTTTGGTGAGTTTTTGAATATGATAAAGCCCCCAAAAAGGCTCCTCTTTGGGGGGGCAGAATAATAATAATAATAATTAAAGCTGCAAGCAGCCTCGGGCGGCCCTCGCAGCAAGCGCCGCTCCGGCCTATTGGCCACCGCGGGGGTTCCGGCCACCGCAGAAGCTCTCGCACGTTTTCCAGAGCCGCAGCCCGGTCCCCACCGCGGAAGCTCCGCCGCAGTTTCCAGCACCGCCGCCCGCTAGCTGCCGCAGAAGCTGTCGTGCATTTTCCCCGCCCGTCCACTGGGCGACACGTGTGAATGCGTTCGGCGGCGCTCCCCGACGACTGTCAAAAAATCTGGTGCAGTTCGGTCGATGCATCGAGGAGATACGGCCGATGTATCAACTTAGGGGGCGCAGTGGAGTCAAATTACATTTCAAACCCGTTGGGCTCTTTAGAGGTGAACAAAGGTCATACATATCCAGTTTGGCGCCAATCGGATGATCTATGTGTGAATTAGAGCCAAAGTATGAATATGGCGAGGGACTGATTATCGCCATTTGGCCACGCCCACACGGTTCAGCCAGAAGCGAGCATTGACAGAGCTCATCATCCGAATTACCTTGATTAGGTCAAGAGAGCAATAAACGGAGCTTTCCAAGGAAAAAAAAGACACTTCCTGTTCTGAGGGGGCGGGGCTTAGATGACGTCATAATATGATGACATAGGGTCGTCAAGGATCCCACCAGGGTCACTCGTGCAAAGTTTGGTGCAGAAGCTATCGACCGTTCACAGTAAAATACAAGACTTCCTGTTGTCAGAGGGCGTGGCCTACGTGATGTCATCATTTGACCATTGGATATTATTCTACACCCGAGGAGGATCAATAACTCAAACTTTGGTGTCTCTGTGAGTTTTTGTGTTAGAATTACAAATTATTTAATTTTTTCCACTTTAATTCAACATTGAACTGTCATTCCGTAGGGCAATGCTGCCCTCTGGTGTCGAATTACTGAAATAATGAAACTATTTCAGTGGGCAGCAGAGGGCAGCATTGCCCTACAAACAACGAACATGGACTGTTTATTATGTAATTACACAGAAGATCTCTCTAATTCATTCTGAGGGGGCGGGGCTTAGATGACGTCATAATATGATGACATAGCATTGTCAGGCATCAGACCAGGATGAGTCAGGCCAAGTTTGGTGCAGCTCGGTCGAAACATGTGGAATCTAGAAGCAAACGTATGGCCTCGGCGTTACAGGTCACTTCGCCACGCCGCCACACCCAGCTGCTTCATCGCAGCCGGTCAGGGCTTGGATCTACAACACACCAACATGTCTTCTGTCTCTGGACACAGTTTCATGTTGATTAGGTCAAAGGGCTAAGATAGCGACCGTTCACAGTAAAACATGACACTTCCTGTTCTCAGGGGGCGTGGCCTAAGTGATGTCATCATTTGACCATTGGATATTATTGGACACTCGATTATGATCAATCACTGAACGTTTGGTGTCTCTGTGAGTTTTTGTGTTAGAATTACAAATTATTTAATTTTTTCCTCCATTACAACATTGAACTGTCATTCCGTAGGGCAATGCTGCCCTCTGGTGTCGAATTACTGAAATAATGAAACTATTTCAGTGGGCAGCAGAGGGCAGCATTGCCCTACAAACAACGAACATGGACTGTTTATTATGTAATTACACAGAAGATCTCTCTAATTCATTCTGAGGGGGCGGGGCTTAGATGACGTCATAATATGATGACATAGCATTGTCAGGCATCACACCAGGATGAGTCAGGCCAAGTTTGGTGCAGCTCGGTCGAAATATGTGGAATCTAGAAACAAACGTATGGCATCGGCGTTACAGGTCACTTCGCCACGCCGCCACAGCCAGCTGCTTCATCGCAGCCAGTCAGGGCTTGAATCCACAACACACCAACATGTCTTCTGTCTCTGGACACAGTTTAATATTGATTATGTCAAAGGGCTAAGATAGCAACCGTTCACAGTAAAACATGACACTTCCTGTTCTCAGGGGGCGTGGCCTAATTGATGTCATCATTTGACCACAGGGTATTTTTGGACACCTAATGATGATCAATAATTTAAAGTTTGGTATCTCTGTGAGTTTCTGTGCAGGATATATAAGAGTTTCGTGTTTCATGGCGAGTAGGTGAACTTTGACCCCTGGTAAGCCCCCTTCAGCAAGCTCATGCAGTCACCAATTTGATAACTTTAAATCAAACATGCCTTATGATCAGACTGACCGAGTTTGAAGCCGATCAATCGAAATCCCTAGGAGGAGTTCGATCAAATGCAAAGGCTGTAAACGTCAAAATCGAGGTCAAATGAACTTCAATCTAAAATGGCCGACTTCCTGTTGGGTTTAGAGCATGGCTCTAAGAGACTTTTTTGTACGTCCCGACAAGATACACATGTGTACCAAGTTTCGTAATTCTAGGTTTAAGCATGGCTTGGGGCTGTTCATTTAAAATACTCTAGGGGTCGCTATAGAAAAATTAGGCCACGCCCACCAAATATCGCTATGGATTCCTGTTCGGGGATGGATAAGGATCCATCCTAGTGAGTTTGGAGCAGCTCACCCCGAAACTGTGGAATTCAGAGCCAAACGAAATTCGATGGCGTTCGCAACGCCGCCACGCCCACCTGCTTCATCGCAGCCGGTCGGGGTTGGAATCCACAACACACCAACATGTCTTCTGTCTCTGGACACAGTTTCATGTTGATTAGGTCAAAGGGCTAAGATAGCGACCGTTCACAGTAAAACATTACACTTCCTGCTCTCAGGGGGCGTGGCCTACATAAAAAAAAAATTTCACTGCAGGGTATTTTAGGGCACCCGATGACAACCAATCACTGAAAGTTTGGTCCCTCTATGTGTTTTTGTATAGGAAATATAAGAGGTTTTTGTTTCATGGCGTGTAGGTGAACTTTGACCCCTGGTAACCCCCCTTCAACATGCTCCAAAACTCACCAATTTGATAACTTTAAATCAGACATGCCTTATGATCAGACTGACCGAGTTTGAAGCCGATCAATCGAAATCCCTAGGAGGAGTTCGATCAAATACGAAGGCTGTAAACGGCCAAATCAGGGTCCGAAATGGACCTTCAATCCAACATGGCCGACTTCCTGCGATACTTGCACTATGACATTACTTGTAAATTCTGAGCGTCTTAGTGAGCTCTACAACTGTACCGAATTTCAAGTCTCTACGATGAAGTAAGTGAATAGCAATGGGTCTGTTGAAAATTGCTAGTTGCCGCCGTTGAGCAATTTTTTTTGCGATTTTTGCAACGACCTTAAAATTCAAAATTTTTAAACCGCCTAGACGCCTCCGCCAAGTTTGGTGAGTTTTTGAATATGATAAAGCCCCCAAAAAGGCACACGAAGAGGGGGTAAGAATAATAATAATAATAAACAGTACAGATACAATAGGCCTTCGCAGCGCTTTGCTGCTCGGGCCTAATTAAAGCTGCAAGCAGCCTCGGGCGGCCCTCGCAGCAAGCGCCGCTCCGGCCTATTGGCCACCGCGGGGGTTCCGGCCACCGCAGAAGCTCTCGCGCGTTTTCCAGAGCCGCAGCCCGCTCCCCACCTCGGAAGCTCCGCCGCAGTTTCCAGCACCGCCGCACGCCAGCCGCCGCAGAAGCTGTCGCGCGTTTTCCCCGCCCGTCCACCGGGCGACACGCGTGAATGCGTTCGGCGGCGCTGCCCGACGACTGTCGAAAAATCTGGCGCAGATCGGTCGATGCGTCGAGGAGATACAACCCATGTATTAACTTAGGGGGCGCAGTGGAGCCAAATTACATTTCAAACCCGTTGGGCTCTTTAGAGGTGAACAAAGGTCATACATATCCAGTTTGGCGCCAATCGGATGATCCATGCCTGAATAAGAGCCAAACGTATGCATATGGCGAGGGACTGATATTCGCCATTTGGCCACGGCCACACGGTTCAGCCAGCAGCGAGCATTGACAGAGTTTATCATCCGAATCATCTTGATTAGGTCAAGAGAGCCATAAACGGAGCTTTCTAAGTAAAAAAACGGCACTTCCTGTTCTGAGGGGGCGGGGCTTAGATGACGTCATAATATGATGACATAGGGTCGTCAAGGATCCCACCAGGGTCACTCGTGCAAAGTTTGGTGCAGAAGCTATCGACCGTTCACAGTAAAATACAAGACTTCCTGTTGTCAGAGGGCGTGGCCTACGTGATGTCATCATTTGACCATTGGATATTATTCTACACCCGAGGATGATCAATAACTCAAACTTTGGTGTCTCTGTCAGTTTTTGTGTTAGAATTACAAATTATTTAATTTTTTCCTCTATAATTCAACATTGAACTGTCATTCCGTAGGGCAATGCTGCCCTCTGGTGTCGAATTACTGAAATTACTGAAATAGTTTCATTATTTCAGTAATTCGACACCAGAGGGCAGCATTGCCCTACACATGACAAAGCCCTTTGTATTACACAGTCGATCACAGGGGAACTTTGAGCCTTGCTAACCCCCCTTCAACATGCTCCAAAACTCACCAATTTGATAACTTTAAATCAGACATGCCTTATGATCAGACTGACCGAGTTTGAAGCCGATCAATCGAAATCCCTAGGAGGAGTTCGATCAAATACGAAGGCTGTAAACGTCAAAATCGAGGTCAAATGAACTTCAATCTAAAATGGCCGACTTCCTGTTGGGTTTAGAGCATGGCTCTAAGAGACTTTTTTGTACGTCCCGACAAGATACACATGTGTACCAAGTTTCGTAATTCTAGGTTTAAGCATGGCTTGGGGCTGTTCATTTAAAATACTCTAGGGGTCGCTATAGAAAAATTAGGCCACGCCCACCAAATATCGCTATGGATTCCTGTTCGGGGATGGATAAGGATCCATCCTAGTGAGTTTGGAGCAGCTCACCCCGAAACTGTGGAATTCAGAGCCAAACGAAATTCGATGGCGTTCGCAACGCCGCCACGCCCACCTGCTTCATCGCAGCCGGTCGGGGTTGGAATCCACAACACACCAACATGTCTTCTGTCTCTGGACACAGTTTCATGTTGATTAGGTCAAAGGGCTAAGATAGCGACCGTTCACAGTAAAACATTACACTTCCTGCTCTCAGGGGGCGTGGCCTACGTAAAAAAAAAATTTCACTGCAGGGTATTTTAGGACACCCGATGCCGATCAATCACTGAAAGTTTGGTCCCTCTATGTGTTTTTGTATAGGAAATATAAGAGGTTTTTGTTTCATGGCGTGTAGGTGAACTTTGACCCCTGGTAACCCCCCTTCAACATGCTCCAAAACTCACCAATTTGATAACTTTAAATCAGACATGCCTTATGATCAGACTGACCGAGTTTGAAGCCGATCAATCGAAATCCCTAGGAGGAGTTCGATCAAATACGAAGGCTGTAAACGGCCAAATCAGGGTCCGAAATGGACCTTCAATCCAACATGGCCGACTTCCTGCGATACTTGCACTATGACATTACTTGTAAATTCTGAGCGTCTTAGTGAGCTCTACAACTGTACCGAATTTCAAGTCTCTACGATGAAGTAAGTGAATAGCAATGGGTCTTTTGAAAATTGCTAGTTGCCGCCGTTGAGCAATTTTTTTTGCGATTTTTGCGGCGACCTTAAAATTCAAAATTTTTAAACCGCCTAGTCGCTTCCGCCAAGTTTGGTGAGTTTTTGAATATGATAAAGCCCCCAAAAAGGCGCACGAAGAGGGGGTAAGAATAATAATAATAATTAAAGCTGCAAGCAGCCTCGGGCGGCCCTCGCAGCAAGCGCCGCTCCGGCCTATTGGCCACCGCGGGGGTTCCGGCCACCGCAGAAGCTCTCGCACAGTTTCCAGAGCCGCAGCCCGCTCGCCACCGCAGAAGCTCTGCCGCAGTTTCCAGCATCGCCGCCCGCTAGCCGCCGCAGAAGCTGTCGCGCGTTTTCCCCGCCCGTCCACCGGGCGACACGCGTGAATGCGTTCGGCGGCGCTCCCCGACGACTGTCAAAAAATCTGATGCAGATCGGTCGATGCATCGAGGAGATACAGCCCAGGTATTAACTTAGGGGGCGCAGTGGAGTCAAATCACATTTCAACCTCGTTGGGCTCTTTAGAGGTGAACAAAGGTCATACATATCCAGTTTGGCGTCAATCGGATGATCCATGTGTGATTTAGAGCCAAACGTATGTATATGGCGAGGGACTGATATTCGCCATTTGGCCACGCCCACACGGTTCAGCCAGAAGCGAGCATTGACAGAGTTTATCATCCGAATCATCTTGATTAGGTCAAAAGAGCCATAAACAGAGCTTTCCAAGTAAAAAAATAGCACTTCCTGTTCCGAGGGGGCGGGGCCTAAGTGATGTCATCATTTGACCATTGGATATTATTGGACACTCGATTATGATCAATCACTGAACGTTTGGTGTCTCTGTGAGTTTTTGTGTTAGAATTACAAATTATTTAATTTTTTCCTCCATTACAACATTGAACTTTCATTCCGTAGGGCAATGCTGCCCTCTGGTGTCGAATTACTGAAATAATGAAACTATTTCAGTGGGCAGCAGAGGGCAGCATTGCCCTACAAACAACGAACATGGACTGTTTATTATGTAATTACACAGAAGATCTCTCTAATTCATTCTGAGGGGGCGGGGCTTAGATGACGTCATAATATGATGACATAGCATTGTCAGGCATCAGACCAGGATGAGTCAGGCCAAGTTTGGTGCAGCTCGGTCGAAACATGTGGAATCTAGAAACAAACGTATGGCCTCGGCGTTACAGGTCACTTCGCCACGCCGCCACACCCAGCTGCTTCATCGCAGCCGGTCAGGGCTTGGATCCACAACACACCAACATGTCTTCTGTCTCTGGACACAGTTTCATGTTGATTAGGTCAAAGGGCTAAGATAGCGACCGTTCACAGTAAAACATGACACTTCCTGTTCTCAGGGGGCGTGGCCTAAGTGATGTCATCATTTGACCATTGGATATTATTGGACACTCGATTATGATCAATCACTGAAGGTTTGGTGTCTCTGTGAGTTTTTGTGTTAGAATTACAAATTATTTAATTTTTTCCTCCATTACAACATTGAACTGTCATTCCGTAGGGCAATGCTGCCCTCTGGTGTCGAATTACTGAAATAATGAAACTATTTCAGTGGGCAGCAGAGGGCAGCATTGCCCTACAAACAACGAACATGGACTGTTTATTATGTAATTACACAGAAGATCTCTCTAATTCATTCTGAGGGGGCGGGGCTTAGATGACGTCATAATATGATGACATAGCATTGTCAGGCATCACACCAGGATGAGTCAGGCCAAGTTTGGTGCAGCTCGGTCGAAATATGTGGAATCTAGAAACAAACGTATGGCATCGGCGTTACAGGTCACTTCGCCACGCCGCCACAGCCAGCTGCTTCATCGCAGCCAGTCAGGGCTTGAATCCACAACACACCAACATGTCTTCTGTCTCTGGACACAGTTTAATATTGATTATGTCAAAGGGCTAAGATAGCAACCGTTCACAGTAAAACATGACACTTCCTGTTCTCAGGGGGCGTGGCCTAATTGATGTCATCATTTGACCACAGGGTATTTTTGGACACCTAATGATGATCAATAATTTAAAGTTTGGTATCTCTGTGAGTTTCTGTGCAGGATATATAAGAGTTTCGTGTTTCATGGCGAGTAGGTGAACTTTGACCCCTGGTAAGCCCCCTTCAGCAAGCTCATGCAGTCACCAATTTGATAACTTTAAATCAAACATGCCTTATGATCAGACTGACCGAGTTTGAAGCCGATCAATCGAAATCCCTAGGAGGAGTTCGATCAAATGCAAAGGCTGTAAACGTCAAAATCGAGGTCAAATGAACTTCAATCTAAAATGGCCGACTTCCTGTTGGGTTTAGAGCATGGCTCTAAGAGACTTTTTTGTACGTCCCGACAAGATACACATGTGTACCAAGTTTCGTAATTCTAGGTTTAAGCATGGCTTGGGGCTGTTCATTTAAAATACTCTAGGGGTCGCTATAGAAAAATTAGGCCACGCCCACCAAATATCGCTATGGATTCCTGTTCGGGGATGGATAAGGATCCATCCTAGTGAGTTTGGAGCAGCTCACCCCGAAACTGTGGAATTCAGAGCCAAACGAAATTCGATGGCGTTCGCAACGCCGCCACGCCCACCTGCTTCATCGCAGCCGGTCGGGGTTGGAATCCACAACACACCAACATGTCTTCTGTCTCTGGACACAGTTTCATGTTGATTAGGTCAAAGGGCTAAGATAGCGACCGTTCACAGTAAAACATTACACTTCCTGCTCTCAGGGGGCGTGGCCTACATAAAAAAAAAATTTCACTGCAGGGTATTTTAGGGCACCCGATGACAACCAATCACTGAAAGTTTGGTCCCTCTATGTGTTTTTGTATAGGAAATATAAGAGGTTTTTGTTTCATGGCGTGTAGGTGAACTTTGACCCCTGCTAACCCCCCTTCAACATGCTCCAAAACTCACCAATTTGATAACTTTAAATCAGACATGCCTTATGATCAGACTGACCGAGTTTGAAGCCGATCAATCGAAATCCCTAGGAGGAGTTCGATCAAATACGAAGGCTGTAAACGGCCAAATCAGGGTCCGAAATGGACCTTCAATCCAACATGGCCGACTTCCTGCGATACTTGCACTATGACATTACTTGTAAATTCTGAGCGTCTTAGTGAGCTCTACAACTGTACCGAATTTCAAGTCTCTACGATGAAGTAAGTGAATAGCAATGGGTCTGTTGAAAATTGCTAGTTGCCGCCGTTGAGCAATTTTTTTTGCGATTTTTGCAACGACCTTAAAATTCAAAATTTTTAAACCGCCTAGTCGCTTCCGCCAAGTTTGGTGAGTTTTTGAATATGATAAAGCCCCCAAAAAGGCGCACGAAGAGGGGGGCAGAATCGTAAGAAGAATAATAATAAGAAACAGTACAGATACAATAGGCCTTCGCAGCGCTTTGCTGCTCGGGCCTAATAATAAACAGTACAGATACAATAGGCCTTCGCAGCGCTTTGCTGCTCGGGCCTAATAATTAAAGCTGCAAGCAGCCTCGGGCGGCCCTCGCAGCAAGCGCCGCTCCGGCCTATTGGCCACCGCGGGGGTTCCAGCCACCGCAGAAGCTCTCGCGCGATTTCCAGAGCCGCAGCCCGCTCCCCACCGCAGAAGCTCCGCCGCAGTTTCCAGCACCGCCGCCCGCTAGCTGCCGCAGAAGCTGTTGTGCATTTTCCCCGCCTGTCCACCGGGCGACACGCGTGAATGCGTTCGGCGGCGCTCCCCGACGACTGTCAAAAAATCTGGTGCAGATCGGTCGATGCGTCGAGGAGATACGGCCCATGTATTAACTTAGGGGGCGCAGTGGAGCCAAATTACATTTCAACCTCGTTGGGCTCTTTAGAGGTGAACAAAGGTCATACATATCCAGTTTGGCGTCAATCGGATGATCTATGCATGAATAAGAGCCAAACGTATGCATATGGCGAGGGACTGATATTCGCCATTTGGCCACGCCCACACGGTTCAGCCAGCAGCGAGCATTGACAGAGCTTATCATCCGAATCATCTTGATTAGGTCAAGAGAGCCATAAACGGAGCTTTCCAAGGAAAAAAACGGCACTTCCGGTTCCGAGGGGGCGGGGCTTAGATGACGTCATAATATGATGACGTAGGATCGACGGGCATCCCACCAGAATCACTCAGGTCAAGTTTGATGCGGCTCGGTCAAAATATGTGGAATGTAGAGGCAAACGTATACGAACGGCGTTGCCGCCATTGAAAACTCTTGGCACTTTAAAGCAAGCTAGACCAACATCCTATCTGTCATCCAACACAGAATCACCTTGATTAGGTCAAGAGAGCCATAAACAGAACTTTCCAAGGAAAAAAACGGCACTTCCGGTTCCGAGGGGGCGGGGCTTAGATGACGTCATAATGTGATGACGTAGGATTGACGGGCAAGCCTCCAGGATCACTCAGGCCAAGTTTGATGCAGCTCGGTCAAAATATGTGGAATGTAGAGGCAAACGTATACGAACGGCGTTGCCGCCATTGAAAACTGTTGGCACTTTAAAGCAAGCGAGATCAACTTCCTATCTGTCATCCAACACAGAATCACCTTGATTAGGTCAAGAGAGCCTAATCAAGGTTCTCTTGATTAGAGAACCTTGATTCTCTAATGAATCCACAACACACCAACATGTCTTCTGTCTACGGAATGAACTCTGTCATTCCGTAGGGCAATGCTGCCCTCTGGTGTCGAATTACTGAAATTACTGAAATAGTTTCATTATTTCAATAATTCGACACCAGAGGGCAGCATTGCCCTACGGAATGACTAAATATCCCCTTTGTAATTGACTGTGTAATATGTCAATCACAGGGGATCTTTGAGCCTTGCTAACCCCCCTTCAACATGCTCCAAAACTCACCAATTTGATAAATTTAAATCAGACATGCCTTATGATCAGACTGACCAAGTTTGAAGTCGATCAATCGAAATCCCTAGGAGGAGTTTGATCAAATACGAAGGCTGTAAACGTCAAAATCGAGGTCAAATGAACTTCAATCTAAAATGGCCGACTTCCTGTTGGGTTTAGAGCATGGCTCCAAGAGACTTTTTTGTACGTCCTGACAAGATACACATGTGTACCAAGTTTTGTAATTCTAGGTTTAAGCATGGCTTGGGGCTGTTCATTTAAAATACTCTAGGGGTCGCTATAGAAAAATTAGGCCACGCCCACCAAATATCGCTATGGATTCCTGTTCGGGGATGGATAAGGATCCATCCTAGTGAGTTTGGAGCAGCTCACCCCGAAACTGTGGAATTCAGAGCCAAACGAAATTCGATGGCGTTCGCAACGCCGCCACGCCCACCTGCTTCATCGCAGCCGGTCGGGGTTGGAATCCACAACACACCAACATGTCTTCTGTCTCTGGACACAGTTTCGTGTTGATTAGGTCAAAGGGCTAAGATAGCGACCGTTCACAGTAAAACATGACACTTCCTGTTCTCAGGGGGCGTGGCCTACGTAAAAAAATAATTTCACCACAGGGTATTTTAGGACACCCGATGACGATCAATCCCAGAAAGTTTGGTCCCTCTATGTGTTTTTGTATAGGAAATATAAGAGTTTCGTGTTTCATGGCGAGTAGGTGAACTTTGACCCCTGCTAACCCCCCTTCAGCAAGCTCATACAGTCACCAATTTGATAACTTTAAATCAAACATGCCTTATGATCAGACTGACCGAGTTTGAAGCCGATCAATCGAAATCCCTAGGAGGAGTTCGATCAAATACGAAGGCTGTAAACGTCAAAATCGAGGTCAAATGAACTTCAATCTAAAATGGCCGACTTCCTGTTGGGTTTAGAGCATGGCTCCAAGAGACTTTTTTGTACGTCCTGACAAGATACACATGTGTACCAAGTTTCGTAATTCTAGGATAAAGCATGGCATGGGGCTGTTCATTTAAAATACTCTAGGGGTCGCTATAGAGAAATTAGGCCACGCCCACCAAATTTTGTTATGAATTCCTGTCGGTGGGTGGATAAGGATCCATCCTAGTGAGTTAGGAGGAGCTGGGCCCGAAATTGTGGAATTCAGAGCCAAACGAAATTCGACGGCGTTCGCAACGCCGCCACGCCCACTTGCTTCATCGCAGCCGGTCGGGGTTGGATTACTCAACACACCAACATGTCTTCTGTCTCTGGACACAGTTTCATGTTGATTAGGTCAAAGGGCTAAGATAGCGACCGTTCACAGTAAAACATGACACTTCCTGTTCTCAGGGGGCGTGGCCTACTTAAAAAAATAATTTCACCACAGGGTATTTTAGGACACCCGATGACAATCAATCAATGAAAGTTTGGTCCCTCTCTGTGTTTTTGTATAGGAAATATAAGAGTTTCGTGTTTCATGGCGAGTAGGTGAACTTTGACCCCTGCTAACCCCCCTTCAACATGCTCCAAAACTCACCAATTTGATAACTTTAAATCAGACATGCCTTATGATCAGACTGACCGAGTTTGAAGCCGATCAATCAAAATCCCTAGGAGGAGTTCGATCAAATACGAAGGCTGTAAACGTCAAAATCGAGGTAAAAAATGGACTTTCAATACAAAATGGCCGACTTCCTGTGATAGTTGGCTTATAACATTAAATGTAAGTTCTGAGTCTTTTGGTGAGCTCTACAAGTGTACCAAATTTCATGTCTCTACGATGAAGTACGTTCATACCATTGTGTCAACAGAAAATTGCTAGTTGCCGCCGTTGAGCAATTTTTTTTGCGATTTTTGCGACAACCTTAAAATTCAAAATTTTGAATTTTTCTAGTCGCGACCGCCAAGTTTGGTGAGTTTTTGAATATGATAAAGCCCCCAAAAAGGCACACGAAGAGGTGGGAAGAATAATAATAATTAAAGCTGCAAGCAGCCTCGGGCGGCCCTCGCAGCAAGCGCCGCTCCGGCCTATTGGCCACCGCGGGGGTTCCGGCCACCGCAGAAGCTCTCGCTCGGTTTCCAGAGCCGCAGCCCGCTCCCCACCGCGGAAGCTCCGCCGCAGTTTCCAGCACCGCCGCCCGCCAGCCGCCGCAGAAGCTGTCGCGCGTTTTCCCCGCCCGTCCACCGGGCGATACGCGTGAATGCGTTCGGCGGCGCTGCCCGACGATTGTCGAAAAATCTGGCGCAGATCGGTCGATGCGTCGAGGAGATACAACCCATGTATTAACTTAGGGGGCGCAGTGGAGCCAAATTACATTTCAAACCCGTCGGGCTCTTTAGAGGTGAACAAAGGTCATACATATCCAGTTTGGCGCCAATCGGATGATCCATGCCTGAATAAGAGCCAAACGTATGCATATGGCGAGGGACTGATATTCGCCATTTGGCCACGCCCACACGGTTCAGCCAGCAGCGAGCATTGACAGAGTTTATCATCCGAATCATCTTGATCAGGTCAAGAGAGCCATAAACGGAGCTTTCTAAGTAAAAAAACGGCACTTCCTGTTCTGAGGGGGCGGGGCTTAGATGACGTCATAATATGATGACATAGGGTCGTCAAAGATCCCACCAGGGTCACTCGTGCAAAGTTTGGTGCAGAAGCTATCGACCGTTCACAGTAAAATACAAGACTTCCTGTTGTCAGAGGGCGTGGCCTACGTGATGTCATCATTTGACCATTGGATATTATTCTACACCCGAGGATGATCAATAACTCAAACTTTGGTGTCTCTGTCAGTTTTTGTGTTAGAATTACAAATTATTTAATTTTTTCCTCTATAATTCAACATTGAACTGTCATTCCGTAGGGCAATGCTGCCCTCTGGTGTCGAATTACTGAAATTACTGAAATAGTTTCATTATTTCAGTAATTCGACACCAGAGGGCAGCATTGCCCTACGGAATGACTAAATATCCCCTTTGTAATTGACTATGTAATATGTCAATCACAGGGGATCTTTGAGCCTTGCTAACCCCCCTTCACCATGCTCCAAAACTCACCAATTTCATAACTTTAAATTAAACATGCCTTATGATCAGACTGACCAAGTTTGAAGTCGATCAATTGAAATCCCTAGGAGGAGTTCGATCAAATACGAAGGCTGTAAACGTCAAAATCGAGGTCAAATGAACTTCAATCTAAAATGGCCGACTTCCTGTTGGGTTTAGAGCATGGCTCCAAGAGACTTTTTTGTACGTCCTGACAAGATACACATGTGTACCAAGTTTTGTAATTCTAGGTTTAAGCATGGCTTGGGGCTGTTCATTTAAAATACTCTAGGGGTCGCTATAGAAAAATTAGGCCACGCCCACCAAATATCGCTATGGATTCCTGTTCGGGGATGGATAAGGATCCATCCTAGTGAGTTTGGAGCAGCTCACCCCGAAACTGTGGAATTCAGAGCCAAACGAAATTCGATGGCGTTCGCAACGCCGCCACGCCCACCTGCTTCATCGCAGCCGGTCGGGGTTGGATTACTCAACACACCAACATGTCTTCTGTCTCTGGACACAGTTTCATGTTGATTAGGTCAAAGGGCTAAGATAGCGACCGTTCACAGTAAAACATGACACTTCCTGTTCTCAGGGGGCGTGGCCTAAGTGATGTCATCATTTCACCATAGGGTATTGTAGGGCACCCGATGCCGATCAATCACTGAAAGTTTGGTCCCTCTATGTGTTTTTATATAGGAAATATAAGAGTTTCGTGTTTCATGGCGAGTAGGTGAACTTTGACCCCTGCTAACCCCCCTTCAACATGCTCCAAAACTCACCAATTTGATAACTTTAAATCAAACATGCCTTATGATCAGACTGACCGAGTTTGAAGTCGATCAATCGAAATCCCTAGGAGGAGTTCGATCAAATACGAAGGCTGTAAACGTCAAAATCGAGGCAAAAAATGGACTTTCAATACAAAATGGCCGACTTCCTGTGATAGTTGGCTTATAACATTAAATGTAAGTTCTGAGTCTTTTGGTGAGCTCTACAAGTGTACCAAATTTCATGTCTGTACGATGAAGTACGTTCATACCATTGTGTCAACAGAAAATTGCTAGTTGCTGCCGTTGAGCAATTTTTTTGGCGATTTTTGCGACAACCTTAAAATTCAAAATTTTTAATTTTTCTAGTTGCGACCGCCAAGTTTGGTGAGTTTTTGAATATGATAAAGCCCCCAAAAAGGCTCCTCTTTGGGGGGGCAGAATAATAATAATAATAATTAAAGCTGCAAGCAGCCTCGGGCGGCCCTCGCAGCAAGCGCCGCTCCGGCCTATTGGCCACCGCGGGGGTTCCGGCCACCGCAGAAGCTCTCGCACGTTTTCCAGAGCCGCAGCCCGCTCCCCACCGCGGAAGCTCTGCCGCAGTTTCCAGCACCGCCGCCCGCTAGCCGCCGCAGAAGCTGTCGCGCGTTTTCCCCGCCCGTCCACCGGGCGACAGGCGTGAATGCGTTCGGCGGCGCTCCCCGACGACTGTCGAAAAATCTGGTGCACATCGGTCGATGCGTCGAGGAGATACGGCCGATGTATTAACTTAGGGGGCGCAGTGGAGTCAAATTACATTTCAACCTTGTTGGGCTCTTTAGAGGTGAACAAAGGTCATACATATCCAGTTTGGAGCCAATCGGATGATCCATGCTTGAATTAGAGCCAAACGTATGAATATGGCGAGGGACTGATATTCGCCATTTGGCCACGCCCACACGGTTCAGCCAGCAGCGAGCAATGACAGAGCTCATCATCCGAATCATCTTGATTAGGTCAAGAGAGCCATAAACGGAGCTTTCCAAGTAAAAAAACGGCACTTCCTGTTCTGAGGGGGCGGGGCTTAGATGACGTCATAATATGATGACATAGGGTCGTCAAGGATCCCACCAGGGTCACTCGTGCAAAGTTTGGTGCAGAAGCTATCGACCGTTCACAGTAAAATACAAGACTTCCTGTTGTCAGAGGGCGTGGCCTACGTGATGTCATCATTTGACCATTGGATATTATTCTACACCCGAGGATGATCAATAACTCAAACTTTGGTGTCTCTGTCAGTTTTTGTGTTAGAATTACAAATTATTTAATTTTTTCCTCTATAATTCAACATTGAACTGTCATTCCGTAGGGCAATGCTGCCCTCTGGTGTCGAATTACTGAAATTACTGAAATAGTTTCATTATTTCAGTAATTCGACACCAGAGGGCAGCATTGCCCTACACATGACAAAGCCCTTTGTATTACACAGTCGATCAAAATTGAACTCTGTCATTCCGTAGGGCAATGCTGCCCTCTGGTGTCGAATTACTGAAATTACTGAAATAGTTTCATTATTTCAGTAATTCGACACCAGAGGGCAGCATTGCCCTACACATGACAAAGCCCTTTGTATTACACAGTCGATCACAGGGGATCTTTGAGCCTTGCTAACCCCCCTTCAACATGCTCCAAAACTCACCAATTTCATAACTTTAAATCAGACATGCCTTATGATCAGACTGACCAAGTTTGAAGTCGATCAATCGAAATCCCTAGGAGGAGTTCGATCAAATACGAAGGCTGTAAACGTCAAAATCGAGGTCAAATGAACTTCAATCTAAAATGGCCGACTTCCTGTTGGGTTTAGAGCATGGCTCCAAGAGACTTTTTTGTACGTCCTGACAAGATACACATATGTACCAAGTTTCGTAATTCTAGGATAAAGCATGGCCTGGGGCTGATTTTTTGAAATATTCTAGGGGGCGATATAGAGAAATTAGGCCACGCCCACCAAATTTTGTTATGAATTCCTGTTGGCGGGTCAATAAGGATCCATCCTAGTGAGTTTGGAGCAGCTCACCCCGAAACTGTGGAATTCAGAGCCAAACGAAATTTGACGGCGTTCGCAACGCCGCCACGCCCACCTGCTTCATCGCAGCCGGTCGGGGTTGGAATCCACAACACACCAACATGTCTTCTGTCTCTGGACACAGTTTCGTGTTGATTAGGTCAAAGGGCTAAGATAGCGACCGTTCACAGTAAAACATGACACTTCCTGTTCTCAGGGGGCGTGGCCTACGTAAAAAAATAATTTCACCACAGGGTATTTTAGGACACCCGATGACGATCAATCCCAGAAAGTTTGGTCCCTCTATGTGTTTTTGTATAGGAAATATAAGAGTTTCGTGTTTCATGGCGAGTAGGTGAACTTTGACCCCTGCTAACCCCCCTTCAGCAAGCTCATACAGTCACCAATTTGATAACTTTAAATCAAACATGCCTTATGATCAGACTGACCGAGTTTGAAGCCGATCAATCGAAATCCCTAGGAGGAGTTCGATCAAATACGAAGGCTGTAAACGTCAAACTCGAGGTCCAAAATGGACCTTCAATAGAAAATGGCCGACTTCCTGTTGGGTTTAGAGCATGGCTCTAAGAGACTTTTTTGTTCGTCCCGACAAGATACACATGTGTACCAAGTTTCGTAATTGTAGGTTTAAGCATGGCTTGGGGCTGTTCATTTAAAATACTCTAGGGGTCGCTATAGAAAAATTAGGCCACGCCCACCAAATATCGCTATGGATTCCTGTTCGGGGATGGATAAGGATCCATCCTAGTGAGTTTGGAGCAGCTCACCCCGAAACTGTGGAATTCAGAGCCAAACGAAATTCGATGGCGTTCGCAACGCCGCCACGCCCACCTGCTTCATCGCAGCCGGTCGGGGTTGGAATCCACAACACACCAACATGTCTTCTGTCTCTGGACACAGTTTCATGTTGATTAGGTCAAAGGGCTAAGATAGCGACCGTTCACAGTAAAACATGACACTTCCTGTTCTCAGGGGGCGTGGCCTACTTAAAAAAATAATTTCACCACAGGGTATTTTAGGACACCCGATGACAATCAATCAATGAAAGTTTGGTCCCTCTCTGTGTTTTTGTATAGGAAATATAAGAGTTTCGTGTTTCATGGCGAGTAGGTGAACTTTGACCCCTGCTAACCCCCCTTCAACATGCTCCAAAACTCACCAATTTGATAACTTTAAATCAAACATGCCTTATGATCAGACTGACCAAGTTTGAAGCCGATCAATCAAAATCCCTAGGAGGAGTTCGATCAAATACGAAGGCTGTAAACGTCAAAATCGAGGCAAAAAATGGACTTTCAATACAAAATGGCCGACTTCCTGTGATAGTTGGCTTATAACATTAAATGTAAGTTCTGAGTCTTTTGGTGAGCTCTACAAGTGTACCAAATTTCATGTCTCTACGATGAAGTACGTTCATACCATTGTGTCAACAGAAAATTGCTAGTTGCCGCCGTTCAGCAATTTTTTTTGCGATTTTTGCGACAACCTTAAAATTCAAAATTTTTAATTTTTCTAGTTGCGACCGCCAAGTTTGGTGAGTTTTTGAATATGATAAAGCCCCCAAAAAGGCTCCTCTTTGGGGGGGCAGAATAATAATAATAATAATAAACAGTACAGATACAATAGGCCTTCGCAGCGCTTTGCTGCTCGGGCCTAATTAAAGCTGCAAGCAGCCTCGGGCGGCCCTCGCAGCAAGCGCCGCTCCGGCCTATTGGCCACCGCGGGGGTTCCAGCCACCGCAGAAGCTCTCGCACAATTTCCAGAGCCGCAGCCAACTCCCCACCGCAGAAGCTCTGCCGCAGACCGCCGCCCGCTAGCCACCGCAGAAGCTGTCGCGCATTTTCCACGCCCGTCCACCGGGCGACACGCGTGAATGCGTTCGGCAGCGCTCCCCGACGACTGTCAAAAAATCTGGTGCAGATCGGTCGATGCATCGAGGAGATACAGCCCATGTATTAACTTAGGGGGCGCAGTGGAGTCAAATTACATTTCAACCTCGTTGGGCTCTTTAGAGGTGAACAAAGGTCATACATATCCAGTTTGGCGTCAATCGGATGATCCATGTGTGATTTAGAGCCAAACGTATGTATATGGCGAGAGACTGATATTCGCCATTTGGCCACGCCCACACGGTTCAGCCAGCAGCGAGCATTGACAGAGTTTATCATCCGAATCATCTTGATTAGGTCAAAAGAGCCATAAACAGAGCTTTCCAAGTAAAAAAATAGCACTTCCTGTTCCGAGGGGGCGGGGCCTAAGTGATGTCATCATTTGACCATTGGATATTATTGGACACTCGATTATGATCAATCACTGAACGTTTGGTGTCTCTGTGAGTTTTTGTGTTTGAATTACAAATTATTTAATTTTTTCCTCCATTACAACATTGAACTTTCATTCCGTAGGGCAATGCTGCCCTCTGGTGTCGAATTACTGAAATAATGAAACTATTTCAGTGGGCAGCAGAGGGCAGCATTGCCCTACAAACAACGAACATGGACTGTTTATTATGTAATTACACAGAAGATCTCTCTAATTCATTCTGAGGGGGCGGGGCTTAGATGACGTCATAATATGATGACATAGCATTGTCAGGCATCAGACCAGGATGAGTCAGGCCAAGTTTGGTGCAGCTCGGTCGAAACATGTGGAATCTAGAAGCAAACGTATGGCATCGGCGTTACAGGTCACTTCGCCACGCCGCCACACCCAGCTGCTTCATCGCAGCCAGTCAGGGCTTGGATCCACAACACACCAACATGTCTTCTGTCTCTGGACACAGTTTCATGTTGATTAGGTCAAAGGGCTAAGATAGCGACCGTTCACAGTAAAACATGACACTTCCTGTTCTCAGGGGGCGTGGCCTAAGTGATGTCATCATTTCACCACAGGGTATTTTAGGACACCCGATGTCGACCAATCACTGAAAGTTTGGTGTCTCTGTGAGTTTCTGTGCAGGATATATAAGAGTTTGGTGTTTCATGGCGAGTAGGTGAACTTTGACCCCTGGTAACCCCCCTTCAGCAAGCTCATACAGTCACCAATTTGATAACTTTAAATCAAACATGCCTTATGATCAGACTGACCGAGTTTGAAGCCGATCAATCGAAATCCCTAGGAGGAGTTCGATCAAATACGAAGGCTGTAAACGTCAAACTCGAGGTCCAAAATGGACCTTCAATAGAAAATGGCCGACTTCCTGTTGGGTTTAGAGCATGGCTCTAAGAGACTTTTTTGTTCGTCCCGACAAGATACACATGTGTACCAAGTTTCGTAATTGTAGGTTTAAGCATGGCTTGGGGCTGTTCATTTAAAATACTCTAGGGGTCGCTATAGAAAAATTAGGCCACGCCCGCCAAATATCGCTATGGATTCCTGTTCGGGGATGGATAAGGATCCATCCTAGTGAGTTTGGAGCAGCTCACCCCGAAACTGTGGAATTCAGAGCCAAACGAAATTCGATGGCGTTCGCAACGCCGCCACGCCCACCTGCTTCATCGCAGCCGGTCGGGGTTGGAATCCACAACACACCAACATGTCTTCTGTCTCTGGACACAGTTTCATGTTGATTAGGTCAAAGGGCTAAGATAGCGACCGTTCACAGTAAAACATGACACTTCCTGTTCTCAGGGGGCGTGGCCTACTTAAAAAAATAATTTCACCACAGGGTATTTTAGGACACCCGATGACAATCAATCAATGAAAGTTTGGTCCCTCTCTGTGTTTTTGTATAGGAAATATAAGAGTTTCGTGTTTCATGGCGAGTAGGTGAACTTTGACCCCTGCTAACCCCCCTTCAACATGCTCCAAAACTCACCAATTTGATAACTTTAAATCAAACATGCCTTATGATCAGACTGACCAAGTTTGAAGCCGATCAATCAAAATCCCTAGGAGGAGTTCGATCAAATACGAAGGCTGTAAACGTCAAAATCGAGGCAAAAAATGGACTTTCAATACAAAATGGCCGACTTCCTGTGATAGTTGGCTTATAACATTAAATGTAAGTTCTGAGTCTTTTGGTGAGCTCTACAAGTGTACCAAATTTCATGTCTCTACGATGAAGTACGTTCATACCATTGTGTCAACAGAAAATTGCTAGTTGCCGCCGTTCAGCAATTTTTTTTGCGATTTTTGCGACAACCTTAAAATTCAAAATTTTTAATTTTTCTAGTTGCGACCGCCAAGTTTGGTGAGTTTTTGAATATGATAAAGCCCCCAAAAAGGCTCCTCTTTGGGGGGGCAGAATAATAATAATAATTAAAGCTGCAAGCAGCCTCGGGCGGCCCTCGCAGCAAGCGCCGCTCCGGCCTATTGGCCACCGCGGGGGTTCCGGCCACCGCAGAAGCTCTCGCTCGGTTTCCAGAGCCGCAGCCCGCTCCCCACCGCGGAAGCTCCGCCGCGGTTTCCAGCACCGCCGCCCGCCAGCCGCCGCAGAAGCTGTCGCGCGTTTTCCCCGCCCGTCCACCGGGCGATACGCGTGAATGCGTTCGGCGGCGCTGCCCGACGATTGTCGAAAAATCTGGCGCAGATCGGTCGATGCGTCGAGGAGATACAACCCATGTATTAACTTAGGGGGCGCAGTGGAGCCAAATTACATTTCAAACCCGTTGGGCTCTTTAGAGGTGAACAAAGGTCATACATATCCAGTTTGGCGCCAATCGGATGATCCATGCCTGAATAAGAGCCAAACGTATGCATATGGCGAGGGACTGATATTCGCCATTTGGCCACGCCCACACGGTTCAGCCAGCAGCGAGCATTGACAGAGTTTATCATCCGAATCATCTTGATTAGGTCAAGAGAGCCATAAACGGAGCTTTCTAAGTAAAAAAACGGCACTTCCTGTTCTGAGGGGGCGGGGCTTAGATGACGTCATCATATGATGACATAGGGTCGTCAAGGATCCCACCAGGGTCACTCGTGCAAAGTTTGGTGCAGAAGCTATCGACCGTTCACAGTAAAATACAAGACTTCCTGTTGTCAGAGGGCGTGGCCTACGTGATGTCATCATTTGACCATTGGATATTATTCTACACCCGAGGATGGTCAATAACTCAAACTTTGGTGTCTCTGTCAGTTTTTGTGTTAGAATTACAAATTATTTAATTTTTTCCTCTATAATTCAACATTGAACTGTCATTCCGTAGGGCAATGCTGCCCTCTGGTGTCGAATTACTGAAATTACTGAAATAGTTTCATTATTTCAGTAATTCGACACCAGAGGGCAGCATTGCCCTACACATGACAAAGCCCTTTGTATTACACAGTCGATCAAAATTGAACTCTGTCATTCCGTAGGGCAATGCTGCCCTCTGGTGTCGAATTACTGAAATTACTGAAATAGTTTCATTATTTCAGTAATTCGACACCAGAGGGCAGCATTGCCCTACACATGACAAAGCCCTTTGTATTACACAGTCGATCACAGGGGAACTTTGAGCCTTGCTAACCCCCCTTCAACATGCTCCAAAACTCACCAATTTGATAACTTTAAATCAGACATGCCTTATGATCAGACTGACCGAGTTTGAAGCCGATCAATCGAAATCCCTAGGAGGAGTTCGATCAAATACGAAGGCTGTAAACGTCAAAATCGAGGTCAAATGAACTTCAATCTAAAATGGCCGACTTCCTGTTGGGTGTAGAGCATGGCTCTAAGAGACTTTTTTGTACGTCCCGACAAGATACACATGTGTACCAAGTTTCGTAATTCTAGGTTTAAGCATGGCTTGGGGCTGTTCATTTAAAATACTCTAGGGGTCGCTATAGAGAAATTAGGCCACGCCCACCAAATTTTGTTATGAATTCCTGTCGGTGGGTGGATAAGGATCCATCCTAGTGAGTTAGGAGCAGCTGGGCCCGAAATTGTGGAATTCAGAGCCAAACGAAATTCGACGGCGTTCGCAACGCCGCCACGCCCACCTGCTTCATCGCAGCCGGTCGGGGTTGGATTACTCAACACACCAACATGTCTTCTGTCTCTGGACACAGTTTCATGTTGATTAGGTCAAAGGGCTAAGATAGCGACCGTTCACAGTAAAACATGACACTTCCTGTTCTCAGGGGGCGTGGCCTACTTAAAAAAATAATTTCACCACAGGGTATTTTAGGACACCCGATGACAATCAATCAATGAAAGTTTGGTCCCTCTCTGTGTTTTTGTATAGGAAATATAAGAGTTTCGTGTTTCATGGCGAGTAGGTGAACTTTGACCCCTGCTAACCCCCCTTCAACATGCTCCAAAACTCACCAATTTGATAACTTTAAATCAGACATGCCTTATGATCAGACTGACCAAGTTTGAAGCCGATCAATCAAAATCCCTAGGAGGAGTTCGATCAAATACGAAGGCTGTAAACGTCAAAATCGAGGTAAAAAATGGACTTTCAATACAAAATGGCCGACTTCCTGTGATAGTTGGCTTATAACATTAAATGTAAGTTCTGAGTCATTTGTTGAGCTCTACAAGTGTACCAAATTTCATGTCTCTACGATAAAGTACGTTCATACCATTGTGTCAACAGAAAATTGCTAGTTGCCGCCGTTGAGCAATTTTTTTTGCGATTTTTGTGACAACCTTAAAATTCAAAATTTTGAATTTTTCTAGTCGCGACCGCCAAGTTTGGTGAGTTTTTGAATATGATAAAGCCCCCAAAAAGGCAATTCATTTGGGTGGAAGAATAATAAGAATAATTAAAGCTGCAAGCAGCCTCGGGCGGCCCTCGCAGCAAGCGCCGCTCCGGCCTATTGGCCACCGCGGGGGTTCCGGCCACCGCAGAAGCTCTCGCGCGTTTTCCAGAGCCGCAGCCCGCTCCCCACCGCAGAAGCTCTGCCGCAGTTTCCAGCATCGCCGCCCGCTAGCCGCCGCAGGAGCTGTCGCGCGTTTTCCCCGCCTGTCCACCGGGCGACAGGCGTGAATGCGTTCGGCGGCGCTCCGCGACGACTGTCGAAAAATCTGGCGCAGATCGGTCGATGCGTCGAGGAGATACAACCCATGTATTAACTTAGGGGGCGCAGTGGAGCCAAATTACATTTCAAACCCGTTGGGCTCTTTAGAGGTGAACAAAGGTCATACATATCCAGTTTGGCGCCAATCGGATGATCCATGCCTGAATAAGAGCCAAACGTATGCATATGGCGAGGGACTGATATTCGCCGTTTGGCCACGCCCACACGGTTCAGCCAGCAGCGAGCATTGACAGAGTTTATCATCCGAATCATCTTGATTAGGTCAAGAGAGCCATAAACGGAGTTTTCCAAGTAAAAAAACGGCACTTCCTGTTCTGAGGGGGCGGGGCTTAGATGACGTCATAATATGATGACATAGGATCGACGGGCAAGCCTCCAGGATCACTCAGGCCAAGTTTGATGCAGCTCGGTCAAAATATGTGGAATGTAGAGGCAAACGTATACGAACGGCGTTGCCGCCATTGAAAACTCTTGGCACTTTAAAGCAAGCGAGACCAACTTCCTATCTGTCATCCAACACAGAATCACCTTGATTAGGTCAAGAGAGCCATAAACAGAGCTTTCCAAGGAAAAAAACGGCACTTCCGGTTCCGAGGGGGCGGGGCTTAGATGACGTCATAATGTGATGACGTAGGATTGACGGGCAAGCCTCCAGGATCACTCAGGCCAAGTTTGATGCAGCTCGGTCAAAATATGTGGAATGTAGAGGCAAACGTATACGAACGGCGTTGCCGCCATTGAAAACTCTTGGCACTTTAAAGCAAGCGAGACCAACTTCCTATCTGTCATCCAACACAGAATCACCTTGATTAGGTCAAGAGAGCCATAGATGAAAGTTTCCAAGGAAAAAAATAGCACTTCCTGTTCTGAGGGGGCGGGGCTTAGATGACGTCATAATATGATGACATAGCATTGTCAGGCATCACAACAGGATGAGTCAGGCCAAGTTTGGTGCAGCTCGGTCGAAAGATGTGGAATCTAGAAGCAAACGTATGGCATCGGCGTTACAGGTCACTTCGCCACGCCGCCACGCCCAGCTGCTATCTCAAAGCCGGTCAGGGTTGGAAACCTCAACACACCAACATGTCTTCTGTCTCTGGACACAGGTTCATGTTGATTAGGTCAAAGGGCTAAGAGAGCGACCGTTCACAGTAAAACATGACACTTCCTGTTCTCAGGGGGCGTGGCCTACGGGATGTCATCATTTGACCATATGGTATTGTAGGCCACCTGATGACGATCAATCACTGAAAGTTTGGAGTCTCTGTGAGTTTTTGTGTTAGAAATACCAATTTTTCATTTTTTCCTGTGTATTACAAAATCGAAGAATTTCATCTGCAGGGCAATGCTGCCCTCTGGTGTCGAATTACTGAAATAATGAAACTATTTCAGTGGCCAGCAGAGGGCAGCATTGCCCTACAAACGACGAACATGTACTGTTTATTATGTAATTACACAGAAGATCTCTCTAATTCATTCTGAGGGGGCGGGGCTTAGATGACGTCATAATATGATGACATAGCATTGTCAGGCATCACAACAGCATCACTGAGGCCAAGTTTGGTGCAGCTCGGTCGAAACATGTGGAATCTAGAAGCAAACGTATGGCATCGGCGTTACAGGTCACTTCGCCACGCCGCCACAGCCAGCTGCTTCATCGCAGCCGGTCAGGGCTTGAATCCACAACACACCAACATGTCTTCTGTCTCTGGACACAGTTTCATGTTGATTAGGTGAAAGGGCTAAGATAGCGACCGTTCACAGTAAAACATGACACTTCCTGTTCTCAGGGGGCGTGGCCTAAGCGATGTCATAATTTCACCACAGGGTATTTTAGGACACCTATTGTTGATCAATAACTGAAAATTTGGTGTCTCTGTGAGTTTCTGTGCAGGATATATAAGAGTTTCGTGTTTCATGGCGAGTAGGTGAACTTTGACCCCTGGTAACCCCCCTTCAGCAAGCTCATACAGTCACCAATTTGATAACTTTAAATCAGACATGCCTTATGATCAGACTGACCGAGTTTGAAGCCGATCAATCGAAATCCCTAGGAGGAGTTCGATCAAATACGAATGCTGTGAACGTCAAAATCGAGGTCAAATGAAATTCAATCTAAAATGGCCGACTTCCTGTTGGGTTTAGAGCATGGCTCTAAGAGACTTTTTTGTACGTCCCGACAAGATACACATGTGTACCAAGTTTCGTAATTCTAGGTTTAAGCATGGCTTGGGGCTGTTCATTTAAAATACTCTAGGGGTCGCTATAGAGAAATTAGGCCACGCCCACCACATTTTGTTATGAATTCCTGTCGGTGAGTGAATAAGGATCCATCCTAGTGAGTTTGGAGCAGCTGGGCCCGAAATTGTGGAATTCAGAGCCAAACGTATGGCAACGGCGTTACAGGTCACTTCGCCACGCCGCCACGCCCACCTGCTATGTCAAAGCCGGTCAGGGTTGGAATCCTCAACACACCAACATGTCTTCTGTCTCTGGACACAGTTTCATGTTGATGAGGTCAAAGGGCTAAGATAGCGACCGTTCACAGTAAAACATGACACTTCCTGTTCTCAGGGGGCGTGGCCTAAGTGATGTCATCATTTGACCACAGGGTATTTTAGGACACCCGATGACGATCAATCAGTGAAAGTTTGGTCCCTCTATGTGTTTTTATATAGGAAATATAAGAGTTTCGTGTTTCATGGCGAGTAGGTGAACTTTGACCCCTGCTAACCCCCCTTCAACATGCTCCAAAACTCACCAATTTGATAACTTTAAATCAAACATGCCTTATGATCAGACTGACCGAGTTTGAAGTCGATCAATCGAAATCCCTAGGAGGAGTTCGATCAAATATGAAGGCTGTAAACGTCAAAATCGAGGAAAAAAATGGACGTTCAAGACAAAATGGCCGACTTCCTGTGATAGTTGCACTATGAAATCTATACCAAATTCTGAATGTCTTTTTGAGCTCTACATGTGTACCAAATTTCATGTCTGTACGATGAAATAAATGAATTGCAAAGGTTCCGTTGAAAATTGCTAGTTGCCGCCGTTGAGCAATTTTTTTTGCGATTTTTGCAACGACCTTAAAATTCAAAATTTTTAAACCACCTAGTCGCGACCGCCAAGTTTGGTGAGTTTTTGAATATGATAAAGCCCCCAAAAAGGCGCACGAAGAGGGGGTAAGAATAATAATTAAAGCTGCAAGCAGCCTCGGGCGGCCCTCGCAGCAAGCGCCGCTCCGGCCTATTGGCCACCGCGGGGGTTCCGGCCACCGCAGAAGCTCTCGCGCGTTTTCCAGAGCCGCAGCCCGCTCCCCACCGCGGAAGCTCCGCCGCAGTTTCCAGCACCGCCGCCCGCCAGCCGCCGCAGAAGCTGTCGCGCATTTTCCCCGCCCGTCCACCGGGCGATACGCGTGAATGCGTTCGGCGGCGCTGCCCGACGACTGTCGAAAAATCTGGCGCAGATCGGTCGATGCGTCGAGGAGATACAACCCATGTATTAACTTAGGGGGCGCAGTGGAGCCAAATTACATTTCAAACCCGTTGGGCTCTTTAGAGGTGAACAAAGGTCATACATATCCAGTTTGGCGCCAATCGGATGATCTATGCCTGAATAAGAGCCAAACGTATGCATATGGCGAGGGACTGATATTCGCCGTTTGGCCACGCCCACACGGTTCAGCCAGCAGCGAGCATTGACAGAGTTTATCATCCGAATCATCTTGATTAGGTCAAGAGAGCCATAAACGGAGCTTTCCAAGTAAAAAAACGGCACTTCCTGTTCTGAGGGGGCGGGGCTTAGATGACGTCATAATATGATGACATAGGGTCGTCAAGGATCCCACCAGGGTCACTCGTGCAAAGTTTGGTGCAGAAGCTATCGACCGTTCACAGTAAAATACGAGACTTCCTGTTGTCAGGGGGCGTGGCCTACGTGATGTCATCATTTAACCATTGGATATTATTGGACACAAGATAATGATCAATAAATGAAGGTTTGGTGTCTCTGTCAGTTTTTGTGTTAGAATTACAAATTATTTAATTTTTTCCTCCATTACAACATTGAACTTTCATTCCGTAGGGCAATGCTGCCCTCTGGTGTCGAATTACTGAAATAATGAAACTATTTCAGTGGGCAGCAGAGGGCAGCATTGCCCTACAAACAACGAACATGGACTGTTTATTATGTAATTACACAGAAGATCTCTCTAATTCATTCTGAGGGGGCGGGGCTTAGATGACGTCATAATATGATGACATAGCATTGTCAGGCATCAGACCAGGATGAGTCAGGCCAAGTTTGGTGCAGCTCGGTCGAAACATGTGGAATCTAGAAGCAAACGTATGGCCTCGGCGTTACAGGTCACTTCGCCACGCCGCCACACCCAGCTGCTTCATCGCAGCCGGTCAGGGCTTGGATCCACAACACACCAACATGTCTTCTGTCTCTGGACACAGTTTCATGTTGATTAGGTCAAAGGGCTAAGATAGCGACCGTTCACAGTAAAACATGACACTTCCTGTTCTCAGGGGGCGTGGCCTAAGTGATGTCATCATTTGACCATTGGATATTATTGGACACTCGATTATGATCAATCACTGAACGTTTGGTGTCTCTGTGAGTTTTTGTGTTAGAATTACAAATTATTTAATTTTTTCCTCCATTACAACATTGAACTGTCATTCCGTAGGGCAATGCTGCCCTCTGGTGTCGAATTACTGAAATAATGAAACTATTTCAGTGGGCAGCAGAGGGCAGCATTGCCCTACAAACAACGAACATGGACTGTTTATTATGTAATTACACAGAAGATCTCTCTAATTCATTCTGAGGGGGCGGGGCTTAGATGACGTCATAATATGATGACATAGCATTGTCAGGCATCAGACCAGGATGAGTCAGGCCAAGTTTGGTGCAGCTCGGTCGAAACATGTGGAATCTAGAAGCAAACGTATGGCATCGGCGTTACAGGTCACTTCGCCACGCCGCCACAGCCAGCTGCTTCATCGCAGCCAGTCAGGGCTTGAATCCACAACACACCAACATGTCTTCTGTCTCTGGACACAGTTTAATATTGATTATGTCAAAGGGCTAAGATAGCAACCGTTCACAGTAAAACATGACACTTCCTGTTCTCAGGGGGCGTGGCCTAATTGATGTCATCATTTGACCACAGGGTATTTTTGGACACCTAATGATGATCAATAATTTAAAGTTTGGTATCTCTGTGAGTTTCTGTGCAGGATATATAAGAGTTTCGTGTTTCATGGCGAGTAGGTGAACTTTGACCCCTGGTAAGCCCCCTTCAGCAAGCTCATGCAGTCACCAATTTGATAACTTTAAATCAAACATGCCTTATGATCAGACTGACCGAGTTTGAAGCCGATCAATCGAAATCCCTAGGAGGAGTTCGATCAAATGCAAAGGCTGTAAACGTCAAAATCGAGGTCAAATGAACTTCAATCTAAAATGGCCGACTTCCTGTTGGGTTTAGAGCATGGCTCTAAGAGACTTTTTTGTACGTCCCGACAAGATACACATGTGTACCAAGTTTCGTAATTCTAGGTTTAAGCATGGCTTGGGGCTGTTCATTTAAAATACTCTAGGGGTCGCTATAGAAAAATTAGGCCACGCCCACCAAATATCGCTATGGATTCCTGTTCGGGGATGGATAAGGATCCATCCTAGTGAGTTTGGAGCAGCTCACCTCGAAACTGTGGAATTCAGAGCCAAACGAAATTCGATGGCGTTCGCAACGCCGCCACGCCCACCTGCTTCATCGCAGCCGGTCGGGGTTGGAATCCACAACACACCAACATGTCTTCTGTCTCTGGACACAGTTTCATGTTGATTAGGTCAAAGGGCTAAGATAGCGACCGTTCACAGTAAAACATTACACTTCCTGCTCTCAGGGGGCGTGGCCTACATAAAAAAAAAATTTCACTGCAGGGTATTTTAGGGCACCCGATGACAACCAATCACTGAAAGTTTGGTCCCTCTATGTGTTTTTGTATAGGAAATATAAGAGGTTTTTGTTTCATGGCGTGTAGGTGAACTTTGACCCCTGCTAACCCCCCTTCAACATGCTCCAAAACTCACCAATTTGATAACTTTAAATCAGACATGCCTTATGATCAGACTGACCGAGTTTGAAGCCGATCAATCGAAATCCCTAGGAGGAGTTCGATCAAATACGAAGGCTGTAAACGGCCAAATCAGGGTCCGAAATGGACCTTCAATCCAACATGGCCGACTTCCTGCGATACTTGCACTATGACATTACTTGTAAATTCTGAGCGTCTTAGTGAGCTCTACAACTGTACCGAATTTCAAGTCTCTACGATGAAGTAAGTGAATAGCAATGGGTCTGTTGAAAATTGCTAGTTGCCGCCGTTGAGCAATTTTTTTTGCGATTTTTGCAACGACCTTAAAATTCAAAATTTTTAAACCGCCTAGTCGCTTCCGCCAAGTTTGGTGAGTTTTTGAATATGATAAAGCCCCCAAAAAGGCCCACGAAGAGGTGGGAAGAATAATAATAATAAACAGTACAGATACAATAGGCCTTCGCAGCGCTTTGCTGCTCGGGCCTAATAATTAAAGCTGCAAGCAGCCTCGGGCGGCCCTCGCAGCAAGCGCCGCTCCGGCCTATTGGCCACCGCGGGGGTTCCGGCCACCGCAGAAGCTCTCGCGCGTTTTCCAGAGCCGCAGCCCGCTCCCCACTGCGGAAGCTCCGCCGCAGTTTCCAGCACCGCCGCACGCCAGCCGCCGCAGAAGCTGTCGCGCGTTTTCCCCGCCCGTCCACCGGGCGACACGCGTGAATGCGTTCGGCGGCGCTGCCCGACGACTGTCGAAAAATCTGGCGCAGATCGGTCGATGCGTCGAGGAGATACAACCCATGTATTAACTTAGGGGGCGCAGTGGAGCCAAATTACATTTCAAACCCGTTGGGCTCTTTAGAGGTGAACAAAGGTCATACATATCCAGTTTGGCGCCAATCGGATGATCCATGCCTGAATAAGAGCCAAACGTATGCATATGGCGAGGGACTGATATTCGCCATTTGGCCACGGCCACACGGTTCAGCCAGCAGCGAGCATTGACAGAGTTTATCATCCGAATCATCTTGATTAGGTCAAAAGAGCCATAAACAGAGCTTTCCAAGTAAAAAAATAGCACTTCCTGTTCCGAGGGGGCGGGGCCTAAGTGATGTCATCATTTGACCATTGGATATTATTGGACACTCGATTATGATCAATCACTGAACGTTTGGTGTCTCTGTGAGTTTTTGTGTTAGAATTACAAATTATTTAATTTTTTCCTCCATTACAACATTGAACTTTCATTCCGTAGGGCAATGCTGCCCTCTGGTGTCGAATTACTGAAATAATGAAACTATTTCAGTGGGCAGCAGAGGGCAGCATTGCCCTACAAACAACGAACATGGACTGTTTATTATGTAATTACACAGAAGATCTCTCTAATTCATTCTGAGGGGGCGGGGCTTAGATGACGTCATAATATGATGACATAGCATTGTCAGGCATCAGACCAGGATGAGTCAGGCCAAGTTTGGTGCAGCTCGGTCGAAACATGTGGAATCTAGAAGCAAACGTATGGCCTCGGCGTTACAGGTCACTTCGCCACGCCGCCACACCCAGCTGCTTCATCGCAGCCGGTCAGGGCTTGGATCCACAACACACCAACATGTCTTCTGTCTCTGGACACAGTTTCATGTTGATTAGGTCAAAGGGCTAAGATAGCGACCGTTCACAGTAAAACATGACACTTCCTGTTCTCAGGGGGCGTGGCCTAATTGATGTCATCATTTGACCACAGGGTATTTTTGGACACCTAATGATGATCAATAATTTAAAGTTTGGTATCTCTGTGAGTTTCTGTGCAGGATATATAAGAGTTTCGTGTTTCATGGCGAGTAGGTGAACTTTGACCCCTGGTAAGCCCCCTTCAGCAATCTCAGACAGTCACCAATTTGATAACTTTAAATCAAACATGCCTTATGATCAGACTGACCGAGTTTGAAGCCGATCAATCGAAATCCCTAGGAGGAGTTCGATCAAATGCAAAGGCTGTAAACGTCAAACTCGAGGTCCAAAATGGACCTTCAATACAAAATGGCCGACTTCCTGTTGGGTTTCGACCATGGCTCTAATAGACTTTTTTGTATGTCCTGACAAGATACACATATGTACCAAGTTTCGTAATTCTAGGATAAAGCATGGCCTGGGGCTGTTCATTTAAAATACTCTAGGGGTCGCTATAGAGAAATTAGGCCACGCCCACCACATTTTGTTATGAATTCCTGTCGGTGGGTGGATAAGGATCCATCCTAGTGAGTTTGGAGCAGCTGGGCCCGAAATTGTGGAATTCAGAGCCAAACGAAATTCGACGGCGTTCGCAACGCCGCCACGCCCACCTGCTTCATCGCAGCCAGTCGGGGTTCTAATACTCAACACACCAACATGTCTTCTGTCTCTGGACACAGTTTCATGTTGATTAGGTCAAAGGGCTAAGATAGCGACCGTTCACAGTAAAACATGACACTTCCTGTTCTCAGGGGGCGTGGCCTACCTAAAAAAATAATTTCACCACAGGGTATTTTAGGACACCCGATGACAATCAATCAATGAAAGTTTGGTCCCTCTCTGTGTTTTTGTATAGGAAATATAAGAGTTTCGTGTTTCATGGCGAGTAGGTGAACTTTGACCCCTGCTAACCCCCCTTCAACATGCTCCAAAACTCACCAATTTGATAACTTTAAATCAAACATGCCTTATGATCAGACTGACCGAGTTTGAAGCCGATCAATCGAAATCCCTAGGAGGAGTTCGATCAAATACGAAGGCTGTAAACGTCAAAATCGAGGTAAAAAATGGACGATCAATACAAAATGGCTGACTTCCTGTGATAGTTGGCTTATAACATTAAATGTAAGTTCTGAGTCTTTTGGTGAGCTCTACATGTGTACCAAATTTCATGTCTCTACGATGAAGTACGTTCATACCATTGTGTCAACAGAAAATTGCTAGTTGCTGCCGTTCAGCAATTTTTTTTGCGATTTTTGCGACAACCTTAAAATTCAAAATTTTTAAATTTTCTAGTCGCCACCGCCAAGTTTGGTGAGTTTTTGAATATGATAAAGCCCCCAAAAAGGCGCCTCTTTGGGGGGGCAGAATCGTAATAATAATAATAAGAAACAGTACAGAAACAATAGGCCTTCGCAGCGCTTTGCTGCTCGGGCCTAATAATAAACAGTACAGATACAATAGGCCTTCGCAGCGCTTTGCTGCTCGGGCCTAATAATAATAATAAACAGTACAGATACAATAGGCCTTCGCAGCGCTTTGCTGCTCGGGCCTAATAATAAACAGTACAGATACAATAGGCCTTCGCAGCGCTTTGCTGCTCGGGCCTAATAAACAGTACAGATACAATAGGCCTTCGCAGCGCTTTGCTGCTCGGGCCTAATTAAAGCTGCAAGCAGCCTCGGGCGGCCCTCGCAGCAAGCGCCGCTCCGGCCTATTGGCCACCGCGGGGGTTCCGGCCACCGCAGAAGCTCTCGCGTGGTTTCCAGAGCCGCAGCCCGCTCCCCACCGCGGAAGCTCTGCCGCAGTTTCCAGCACCGCCGCCCGCTAGCCGGCGCAGAAGCTGTCACGCATTTTCCACGCCCGTCCACTGGGCGACACGCGTGAATGCGTTCGGCGGCGCTCCCCGACGACTGTCAAAAAATCTGGTGCAGATCGGTCGATGCATCGAGGAGATACGGCCGATGTATTAACTTAGGGGGCGCAGTGGAGTCAAATTACATTTCAACCTCGTTGGGCTCTTTAGAGGTGAACAAAGGTCATACATATCCAGTTTGGCGTCAATCGGATGATCCATGCGTGAATTAGAGCCAAACGTATGCATATGGCGAGGGACTGATATTCGCCGTTTGGCCACGCCCACACGGTTCAGCCAGCAGCGAGCATTGACAGAGTTTATCATCCGAATCATCTTGATTAGGTCAAGAGAGCCATAAACGGAGCTTTCCAAGGAAAAAAAAGACACTTCCTGTTCCGAGGGGGCGTGGCTTAGATGACGTCATAATATGATGACATAGGGTCGTCAGGGATCCCACCAGGGTCAGTCGTGCAAAGTTTGGTGCAGCTCGGTCAAAATATGTGGAATCTAGAAGCAAACGTATGGCAACGGCGTTACAGGTCACTTCGCCACGCCGCCACACCCAGCTGCTTCATCCCAGCTGGTCAGCGCTTGAATCCACAACACACCAACATGTCTTCTGTCTCTGGACACAGTTTCATGTTGATGAGGTCAAAGGGCTAAGATAGCGACCGTTCACAGTAAAACATGACACTTCCTGTTCTCAGGGGGCGTGGCCTAAGTGATGTCATCATTTCACCACAGGGTATTTTAGGACACCCGATGACGATCAATCACTGAAAGTTTGGTGTCTCTGTGAGTTTCTGTGCAGGATATATAAGAGTTTCGTGTTTCATGGCGAGTAGGTGAACTTTGACCCCTGGTAACCCCCCTTCAGCAAGCTCATACAGTCACCAATTTGATAACTTTAAATCAGACATGCCTTATGATCAGACTGACCGAGTTTGAAGCCGATCAATCAAAATCCCTAGGAGGAGTTCGATCAAATGCAAAGGCTGTAAACGTCAAAATCGAGGTCCAAAATGGACCTTCAATACAAAATGGCCGACTTCCTGTTGGGTTTCGACCATGGCTCTAATAGACTTTTTTGTACGTCCTGACAAGATACACATATGTACCAAGTTTCGTAATTCTAGGATAAAGCATGGCTTGGGGCTGTTCATTTAAAATACTCTAGGGGTCGCTATAGAGAAATTAGGCCACGCCCACCAAATTTTGTTATGAATTCCTGTCGGTGGGTGGATAAGGATCCATCCTAGTGAGTTTGGAGCAGCTGGGCCCGAAATTGTGGAATTCAGAGCCAAACGTATGGCAACGGCGTTATAGGTCACTTCGCCACGCCGCCACACCCACCTGCTATGTCAAAGCCGGTCGGGGTTGGAATCCACAACACACCAACATGTCTTCTGTCTCTGGACACAGTTTCATGTTGATTAGGTCAAAGGGCTAAGATAGCGACCGTTCACAGTAAAACATGACACTTCCTGTTCTCAGGGGGCGTGGCCTAAGTGATGTCATCATTTCACCACAGGGTATTTTAGGACACCCGATGACGATCAATCACTGAAAGTTTGATCCCTCTATGTGTTTTTGTATAGGAAATATAAGAGTTTCGTGTTTCATGGCAAGTAGGTGAACTTTGACCCCTGCTAACCCCCCTTCAACATGCTCCAAAACTCACCAATTTGATAACTTTAAATCAAACATGCCTTATGATCAGACTGACCGAGTTTGAAGCCGATCAATCGAAATCCCTAGGAGGAGTTCGATCAAATACGAAGGCTGTAAACGTCAAAATCGAGGTAAAAAATGGACGTTCAATACAAAATGGCCGACTTCCTGTGATAGTTGGCTTATAACATTAAATGTAAGTTCTGAGTCTTTTGGTGAGCTCTACAAGTGTACCAAATTTCATGTCTCTACGATGAAGTACGTTCATACCATTGTGTCAACAGAAAATTGCTAGTTGCCGGCGTTGAGCAATTTTTTTTGCGATTTTTGCGACAACCTTAAATTTCAAAATTTTTAAATTTTTTAGTTGCGACCGCCAAGTTTGGTGAGTTTTTGAATATGATAAAGCCCCCAAAAAGGCGCCTCTTTGGGGGGGCAGAATCGTAATAAGAAACAGTACAGATACAATAGGCCTTCGCAGCGCTTTGCTGCTCGGGCCTAATAATAAACAGTACAGATACAATAGGCCTTCGCAGCGCTTTGCTGCTCGGGCCTAATAAGAAACAGTACAGATACAATAGGCCTTCGCAGCGCTTTGCTGCTCGGGCCTAATAACTAATATGAAGAAAAAAAATATTTATATACAGTAAATACTGTCTAAACCCTTCCAGAGATAACTTGTTCTAAGCACAAGAACAATGTGCCTTTAAAATTCAAACATTTAAAATACTAATGTTGTACTATACTAATGTAAATAATGTTGTTTGATGTCATATTTTCATAGACATAAGCACAAATTGAAGATGAATTCCTCATCTTTCAGCAACATGTCAAGCAGCTTAACTTATAGAGACTCTCTCAGCACTGCAGTGACCAAAAATGTTCTCATAGTGGCTCTTGGCATCACCATTAACTATATTAATGGAACGCTGATTCACACCTTCAGAAAACATGAAGTAAGCATTTTACTTCCTTAGCCATCTTTGGCAATTATTGAATAAAATCATATTAAATGAATAAAATCACTTAAAATATCCTTTTTTTCTCTTTCAGATATTTTACATGAATCCTCGTTACATCCTGTTCATCCATCTGGTGGTGAATGATATGATCCAGCTGACTACATCCATCAGCTTGTTTGTTTTCAGTTACATCTTCTACAGAATTAGCACTTCTTTCTGCTGCTTTATTGTTACCTTTGCCGTTTTCACCACTGTGAACTCTCCTTTAAATTTAGCTTTGATGGCGGTGGAGTGCTATATCGCCGTTTGTTTCCCACTGCGACATGCTGAACTTTGCACCATAAAAAGAACATATTTCCTCATTGGCTGTATTTGGGGTTTAAGCGCAGCAACGGTTTTGCCAGACATCGTTCTTATCCTCGCCACAGAGCCTCTGTGGTTGTTTAACTCTACGGTATTTTGTGACAGAGACACTGTTTTCCGACACCCAATAAGCATAAAAAAGAGAGATGTTTCTTATATAATTTTTTTATCTGGAGTTTGGCTTACACTTTTATTTACATACCTCAGGATCTTTTGTGCTGCTCATGCTGCTAACTCAGCTGATGGAATGGCAAAGGCCAGAAATACTATCCTGATTCATGGTTTTCAGCTACTTTTGTGTATGCTAACATATGTAACCCCTTTGGCAAAGATGTTTCTGGTGTTTCTGCCTATTGCACAATATGTCCAAGCATATTTTTTTTGGTACATATTGATCCAGATTCTGCCCAGATTAGTGAGTCCTATTGTGTACGGGGTACGAGACAGCACATTTAGACAATATTTGAAAAAGTATCTTTTGTGCAGCATCGGAGAAGTCAACAAACTACATCCGTAAGCGTTTCTTGTGTCGGTGTAGATATCCTAAATTTGATCATTTTAAAATGTACACTGTGCTATCTGTAAAATTAGACAATGCATGTTTCTGATTCAAGCAAACAAAAATGACCTGTAATAAACATTATTGGATGTGTGACAGAAAACAAAATTAGATTCACCTTTGAATTAGTGAAATATTTTCTACTTTCATTCACTGTGCAGTCTTTCACTCAATGCAAATAAGAGACTTAAATTGAACTTTGGTGTATTGCAATGGAGTATATTAATGGTTCACAGATTACTTCTTATGTAGTCTTAGGACCTTAGAGATACATGTTTAAGATACAATGTGAATTTTAAAAATATTGAAATAAATGTTGACATTTGTGTTTGTACTGCATTTAGATGAGAATTGTCTTAAATGAAAAAGTGTTCCATGTATACAGAAATGGTACAACTTGTGTATGATTGATGGAAAAACTGAAAAATTATTTGATATTACTCAAGTTAAAATTTTCCCCATTCTTAAAGCTGCATTAGGTAACTTGTGTTGAAGTTGTGCTGATGGAGAAAAAAACTCCAGTAAAATCCGTTTCAGGTGTCGGTCTTGCTAACTTAAGCCATAAGTTAGGCCATATAACCAGAGGCCTAAGAATTCACAGCAGACTCCTTTGTGGGAAAGGAGCTGTAGTGCAGCAGAGAACAGGGAGTAAGCAGTGTGCAGCACTAAGACCTTCCTGGCTCTAATTGGTCATTTCACGGAAAAGTGTATTTCTGCAGATGGCAGCAGGACCACAAGGAGGTAGAACTCAATTTTTATTTTCACAAATGCCCATTGGGCAGTGAGTTTTCATGTTAAAATGTAAATTACCTACTGCAGCTTTGAATTGCTGTGCTGTTTCCATTAGCTATGTTGCTGAGAGCCAGTGGTAGAAGAAAATCAGAAAGCTTAAAATTTTTAAAAATGCATATGATCCTAATGACATACCCATTGACAAAACAGGATGTATATCCCATGAAACCCATTTCTGAATGCAAAATGTTGCTCAGACTCTTTAAACTTCAGTGTGTCTCAAGTGATTTTAGCATATCAATACTTGTGTCTGGAAGGTTCATTCACTGGTTAATCAGTATTACCAGCTACCTTTGCAGCATGAAGATAAACACCAAGCAAATCAGAGATTACTGGAGAAGATGACTTTAAAAAAAAGCCACCTTGGAATTTGCACCAGTAAGTGCTTAGGATTAAACACACCAATGAGAGAGACATGTGATTCCATGTGATTTAAAGTTACATTTATTATTTCTAGTTTAAAAAATAAATAACTGTAAGGGGAGGAGGAAGTGTGCTGCACAGAGGCCTTCCAGCAGGAGAGGGCGGTCCAAACGAGGAGAACTGATTCCTAAACCAAGACGGAACAGATGAAGCCAAATAGGTCAAGCTAGTGATGTTACGTGATGTGCCGAGGCTTCGAGGAGGGGCGTTTGGAGGGGGCGTTTCCGCGTATCGAAGCTTCATTTAGGGGAGGAGCCGAAAACGATGACGTCCGAAGCCTCGCTGCCCGGCGGTACCACGTGACTGCTTCGGGAAGTGGCTCAGAGTTTGGCGCGGGGTTTGACAGCTTTAGAAACCCCACAGGCTCCATTCAAAATGTGGGTTGTTGTATTTTGCAGAAGAGCCATGAGATACTGCAAGAAGAGAATGAGCAGCTGCTGAAGACTGTGGAAAGTCTCAGGAAAAAACTCGAGCGCCTCATTAGAAATGATAAAGCAAGCAGATGGCAAGCAAAGAGCAACATCCTTGTGGAATCAAACGAATACTACAGGAACCAGATATGAAAACTTAATTCAGAATTGGACAAAGCAAACTCATCAGAACAGCAAATTAAACGTGATTTTGGTGAGCTGTTGAGCTATAGGGTGACACTGGAGCAGAAACAAGTAGCACTGAAAAAAAAAATTAGCGGATGATTTGAAAGAAAAGAATAAAAAACTGGACTGGCTTAAAATACAAAATAAAGTGCTCAATAAAGAAATGGTAGCTCTGCAGATAGAGCACGAGAGAATAAAATCCAGGGTGGCAGAAAAAGACAATGGTGATCCACAAAGAGCAGAGAGCCTCAACCAAAACCCACAGAACATACCGGAAGAGATGGCGAAACCATCATTGTTTCACAGAGTGGGCCGTATTTTTATCGACATGTACCAGTCGGGAACGTTACGCTATTGGGTGCCACCGTGGATTTTTTAAATACAGAAGAGGATCTTTGGGGGTGTAGAGGAATATAATTATATCATTCATTTCATGCAACATTTCATCAGTTCTCAAATTACAAGGATGATAATCAGATGCTCATGAGTTAAACCAAACATTTGGAGGTTCATATGTGAAACTGATTAACACACCTGGACATGTAAGTTTAAAGGACAAATTCTAACATTGATGTAAAAACAGCAGTCATAATGTCATTTTGGTTCAGGCTCAATGATGCTTTTGACATTCTATTTATATGTCTGAATGAATGTGGATTTACTTAATGAAGAGAAACAAGTTAAGACTTAACTGTGTCCCCATGGGTTGAATAAATTGACAATGAAGAAGGAAATCAATGAAACAAAAGGTTGTAATAATGGAAGGAAAGTTAGTGGTATCTGCAATTTGTATCAATTAGTGCTTACACTATAGGTGCACAAGTGGACCTTAATATTCTTAAAAGTTTAAAATAAGGGCAAGTTGTATATATCAAATTACATGAGTCGACTAGCTGGAGAATTCAGTGTGCGTGGTAATGACATAATAGGTTATAACCTAAGTCTACTGGAAAATTATAAATTTCTTACTTAAAAAGTATGCAAACCAATTGCCCTAACAAAACCATTTACAGCAATATAAATAAAAGAAAGTTACATTATGGATTTATGTATTGCAAACTCAAAATAATTTTTTCTGAGTAGTACATTAACTAAGCAACAAAAACATGTTGATATGAATTAGACGTGATTAATGTACAGTACAGACCAAAAGTTTGGACAGCAGTTATTTCTAATTTCACAAATGAGCTGAAATAAACAAACAGCCACATCTTACGTGGTTGAAACAGTACTTACTGAAGTTACTGGACCTGTGCACACTGCTGACCAAACAAGCAACAACTCATGCTGAGATGTGACAATGTCAGACCAGGAAAAAGTCTCCCTTTATACCCAGCTGCTGGCAGTTAATTGGATGTACAGCTGTTCTCAATCAATGAGAGCCGGTTTCATTCATTCAGCTACATTTGGGAGACACCAAACACCGCGCCTCACCAAAAACACACCTGGTGGTGGCAGCATCATCCAACTTGGCAGCAGGCCCTGAAAGGCCTTTAAAAATAGAAGGTAAACTGAATGTTTGCCAGATGTGATGACACATCTGTAAAATTAGTCTGGGTGCAAAATAATGTCACATGAGAAGTGTCACTCATTACAGGACTTTCTGTTCCACGTCTAATTTATTTTGTCACATTTAGACCCATCAAAAATGTGCCGTCTATGTCAATGTCCTTTGTCCACAGTTTGTACACCAACTCTGTTTTACGTATTTGTCACAGCTAAAAATGTTTTACACTTTAGACCATACATAGAGTTACTTATATTTTACATTTTATTTTTGTTAAAAAAATAGTAGTGGCAATTAACACTTAAAACAAGCTTTAAACAAATACACTAATTTCCATTCTCATCCCAATGCTATTGCAAGTCTAATATGCAGCTGCCCTTTGCCACAAACATACAACATACAAAAAGCGAAGCACATAACGGTCCTACAAGGAGACGTTATATTTCAACGGCCCCACATGAAGACGTTAAAACATAACGGTCCTCAGAGCGAGCCGGCACATTACCAATTACCCCCGTCCGACAATACTGACAAAACGGTGCATAGAAACCGCGACTCAGTGATACATCACGTCAATCAATATATACACATCTTACAAAGTTGCCTTGGTGGGTTTTTACCACTGTATACTGACCTAAAGGACAAACAGACAGGAGTCAGCAGTGGAACGTGCCGCTGCCTTTAGCATCCAGATTGCTTTTTAGGGCAGACCGGAAGACCATCCCAAAACCAACCTGGAAGCAACGCCCCCCAAACAAAGGTTCCGCTTCGCCACTACCACTCCCTTCCAAGTACACCCAAGTACACCTCGCTGCAGCAAACAGAAAGGGGCGGGGACGGACCACTGTCAGTCTCCTCCCGTCCCCACCCGTCCTCATTTGTTTACATTAGCAGTACTAATGTAAACAAATGAACTTGCCTAACTGTAAACAAAATGAAATTTGTTAATTTATTATTTTTCTTTTAGAAAATAGAATAAATTTTATCTGAAACAATTTCAAAATTAATAAAAAAAACTAAATACTGTGGTGACATTTTTCTTTTTTAGGTGCACCCTTTGCCACAAACATACAACATACAAAAAGCGAAGCACATACATGCACCCCCCCCCTAACCCCCCACCACACACGCCCCCTTGACTATTTTTCTTTATCCCCATGACTTTTCTGCATATCAGTTATATATTGAGAAATGTGGAGCAGCCCTGACTTGTTGTCTGCAGCATAACCCCATATAACCATCACCAGGTGAGTTTGTGTGTACAGTTGTTTCTGTTTAAACAGTTGATGAGTCCTTAGTATTAATGAAATATTCTAGGTAAGAAAAAAATGCAACACGTAGTATATGTAAATTGTCATTTAGTAATTTTGTTATTTTTCTTCTGTGTTAGAATCATTGCATTCAGAAATAACAGTGTATTGTAATATGTGTTTAGATGTTTTTTGGTTTGAAGATTCATCGGTTGCAGCAGAAGAGAAAAAAAAGTCATTGATCAAACATATAAACTTTTACAACATAAGTGTTGTCAAAGATAACAATGTAGTGTAAAAATGCTTGAAATAAAACATATATTGTTGCTGTGATAAGGAATCATTACAAAACACATGCATCTGAAAATGCAAACTGTGAGTAAATGTAATATGTATTTAGGATAAGAACTGCTGCCTGTCATCTTTGATTGATGTGCTTGAAGTGAAAGTGTAAATTTGCTTAAAATAATGACATGAATAATTTACAGGAACCATTCAAAAACTAAAATGAACTAAATTACACAATGTGTTAAAAACAAAATAGTATTATTAGTATTTCATAATCATATTTTTTTGTTGAATACTTCTTGTATTCCTTTTAATAATTTTAAGTGTGCTAATCATCACTAAAACCTCAGAGTTTAAATGCTGTCTTCCAGCTTTTCTAAATTTTTATCAATAACCTGTTGAATATTTCTCCACAGTTTGGCACATTGTCAGATGATCCTCAAGCCCTCTAAATGTTGGTATGAATACAACCACTACTGTCAATCGGGACCCGCTTCATGTTGCAATCTTAAAGAATGTGATCACTGTGGCCTTCTCCCTCGCTATTATCTACATTAATGGGACTCTGGTTCATATATTCAGAAAACATCAGGTATCAATTGTATGCATTTTAAAAATAGCTGTTGTTCTTAAAATATTAAATTAGTTATTTAATTCAAACCATTTTACAGTATACTTGTTACTTGTAAAAATGTATAGACAGACAGCTAGATAGATAGACAAAGAACATGTGTCTACACTGTAATGTCACAATACACCATCTAAGGTTTAAAATGCCTTTCCACAAAAAGTTTTTAAAAACTTCTTTTACTACAGATATTAAAATATTGTAACTCGGTAAGAGTATTAAAAAGGGATTGCTACATTATAATACTTCTATGGAAAATAAACTTAAAATTTACTGACTGATCCTCCGAAAGAAAGATGTATCCTATAAAAACATAAATTTGATTATTACTTTTTTGCATCATTGCAGACAGGTTAATTAACATCAATAAAGTTCTTAAATTGACCTTGGGAGATATTTACGGAAAACATTGACTTCTGTAAATATGTTGATGAAAAAATACATAATTTAACCAATTGGGATCCATTTCCCATTATGAGTTTTAGAAATCAAAATTTAAAGGTAGACTTGCTAATGTATTGCACATATCTTTTCTTCACTGTTTCTGAAAAAACTTGTTTTTTGTTACAGGTTTTCAACACAAATTCTCGTTACATCCTGTACATCAACCTGGTAATGAATGATATCTTCATGCTCGCATTGATGATCCTCCTCCAAGTTCTTAGTTACATTATATATACACTCAATGTCTCATTTTGCATCATTATGCTAATGCTTGCCATAGCTACAAATCTAAACAACCCCTTAACGCTGGCTGCCATGTCTCTAGAGTGCTACCTGGCCATATGCTTCCCTCTCCGTCACCCTCAGATCTGTACAGTCAGAAAAACTTACATTGTGATCACTGTGATATGGGTCCTTAGTTTATTGACAATCTTACCAGATCTGTTCATAATTATTGCCACAAGACCTGCAGAGTACTTTCATTCCAGGGTCTTCTGCTTGTGGGCTAACATTTTTACAAGTCCGATTCTTGAAAAGAAGAAAGATGTATCCAACATTTTGTTTCTAGTCATTGTTTGGCTCATTCTTTTTTATTCATACTTTAGAATACTTTTCACTGCACAGGCTGCTTCAGTAAATGCAAAGAAAGCAAGGAACACTGTCCTACTTCATGGCTTTCAGCTGTTGTTATGCATGCTAAGCTATATTCACAGTATATCAATAGAAGGCCTGTCAATGTTGTTTCCAAAAGATACTTTAGCCATTCGGTATGTAATTTCTCTACTGATTCAGGTCATGCCAAGGCTCATCAGTCCGATAGTTTATGGCATAAGGGACAAAATGTTCAGACAGTACCTTAAAAGATACTTGCTACCTTTAAATTCAAACATTTATCCAGAAAATGTCCAAAAAAGTTAAACATATGGATATTTATATTTCAAGAACCTTTTTAAAGGCCCAATATGGTCTTTCTCTTTGTTCCTTTGTATTGAACTACATATAATAGTGTAAAATGAGGATACCTCAGTAAAAGTCTACCCCCTAAAACAGCCTTTGCAAGGAGATAGCACTTTTGATATTACATCATAAAAGGTGTAAGTGCAAGAATTGTGATTCAGTTAAATTTCTGTTCAGTTCTGCTTCAGTTTTCTGTGACTTTCATTTTTTTGTCATGTTTTTTTCTCCATTTTTTAAAATCATTTCTGTATGAGCCGCACTGAAACTTTACCATTTAAATTCTAATCACAAAATGCAAATGATTAATCACAGATTGTCTAAATAAAAAAAATCATGCTGTTCTCACTTGTCATTTGTCTAATTTACTAGAGCTCCCTTTTCATTCACTATACTAAACTGAGTTTTGGTTATGTCAACAGCAGAGTAGATATTTTTGACAAATAAAATGGATTTGAAGAAAAGAAACCACATGGAAATTAGGTGAAACAAATAAATTTTTTAATGACTTTCAAAAACAATGAGGTGGCCTTACTGTTTTGCCTGTTTAGTAATGTAGCTTTACTATAGCAGAGGGCTTTGTTAGGGTGGACTTTAGCTTCAGCTTTACAGATTCAGGTTCGTTTTTGTTAGATTGATGGTGGGCTGCACAACACTGTAATCCTCAAAAATGCAGTAAATAAACAGTAACTCTATTAAACAAATTTGTGTTTTCCAACAGTTATGAGTAAAAACGTTAAGCCAATTAACTCAACTTGATGCAAAATTACAGCTATTGAGGAAATGTCTATAGGAAACCTAATAACTCTCATTAGCAGAAAACCTCTGTCATTCTGCCAGACCTTTTGTCATCTAGTTTAAGAAAAAGCATTGAAGCAAAGTCATTTAAGAGGTTTTGAAATAGTTTTTAGACCTTTGTATACCCTCATACTGGTACCAGCCCACGTAACTGTAACTCTGTAGCACACTTTGATCACCATTTAAACCAACCTGCCAATATTTCTTTAGGTATCTAAAAAAAAATGGTTTGCAGACAATGTATTTTGACCACATCTTTGATGCTGATGTGCAAAATTAGGCACTTGACAACTTGCTTCTTAAACATATTTAGTACTCTAATAGCTGACAATGTTTTAAACACACTAAGCAAGACATATAGTTGTTTATGTTTTATGTTTCATTTATTTTTTTAAGCAGTGGTTTGGTGAAAGAGGATGGAAGTTAGTGTATTTGTCTAAAGGTTGAGCTTTAGATCTGATGGATGGAGGGATGGATGAAACAAACAAACAAAAACAGACAAATACTCTGACTTCCATCCTCATCCCAATGCACTTGCAATGCTAACATGTGGTTGTCCTTAGCTACATTCACACATTATGCAAAAGGGAAGCACCTACACACACACACCCACATGCATTAACACATGACTATTTTTTGTTCCCTTGACTTTTCTCCACTTTAACTATATATTGGGTTATGTCGAGCAGATCTGACTGATCTGCAGCATAAACCTGGTGAGTTTTTGTGCAGTTGTTCAATTTAAGCATTTAATGATTATTTAGTATTATTTAAAGATTTGTTTTTAAAAAATTGCAATATGTATGTCAGATGTGATTTACTAAATTTCTGTTTGCTTCTAGTGTTGGTACCCTTTGCAAAGAGTATTGTGTTGTGAAATTGTACTGTTTAATTTTTTCAGGTATTTGTTTTTTGTTCTGCTGCATTGGTTGCAGCAGGAAAAGAAATATTTTTGATCAAAATAAATATTTTATTATATTATTTATTGCTGTGATCATTAACCATTACAAAATACATCAATTAGAAAGTGTAAAATGTGAGTAAACAAAGGACATTTTTAAGCTAACAACTACTGACTGTCATCTTTGATAAAAAAGCTTGAAGAGAAAAGACACAATTTGCTTTAAATGACTTTAAATTACGTGTGACCATTACAGAACTAAAATGAACAAAGTTGCACTGAGTTTTTTAAATACCGTATTATTGGCATTCTATATTATGCATATTAAAAACTCCTTGTATTTCTTTTAATAATATTAAGCATATTTATAGATACTTAAACCTCACAGTTTAAATTCTGTTTTTCAAACTTGCCTATGACATTAATTTAGTCAGTTTTAACAATAATATGTTGAATATTTCTCCACAGTTCTGCACACTTTGTCAGATGACCCCCAAACTCTCTAAATGTTGGTATGAATACCACTACTGTCAATCGGGACCCGCTTCATGTTGCAATCTTAAAGAATGTGATCACTGTTGTCCTCTCTCTTGCTATTATCTACATTAATGGGACTCTGGTTCATACATTCAGAAAACATCAGGTATCAATTTTATACATTTTGAAAATAAGCATTTGTGTTTTTTGTGCAGTAACTGAGGTAACATGGACCCAGTTTTCTGTTGTTGCAAAACGTCCCCTTTCAAATATCATGAAGTTAAGTGGAAATTTTAGAATTGTTGTTTTTTAGCTGTTGTACTTGCAGTTTTAAAGTGATGTATGTAAAGATAGGACAACAGTAGACAAAATGAGGCCATTGGAAAATTTAAGGTAAAATTTGAGTTATCTGCCTTCTCTCCAGAAAACATCCAGGTAGGAAATTAGGTTCAACACTGCTGCTTTATTCAAGCAATTACACGGTCTACTTGTTAAATTGCTTTTGTCTTATATTTTTCTGAAAGTTGTATTTTTTATTTACAATTGTCTGTTGGTTTCATTAAGTATTAAAAAAATACTTAAAGGTTTTCTGACAATAATGTCTGAATAAAGAACACGTCCACAATGTACAGCTGCGAGACACCACTTAAAGTTTATTATGCTTAACCAGAAGAAATTCTTGAAAATTAATTTTACTCCAGCTGTTACAATATTGAAATGATAAAACTTGTTGCTATGAAATGTTTCAGGTTACATCTTTTACTAAACCTTTTAATTTGAATGTCTGTTTATCCCTGTATAAATTGTGACTTAGATGATTACATTTGTGAAACTAAAGTACATGTAAAGTTTCAACTGATCAAGATCATTAATAATTTAAGTCCTTTAACAATTATGGACTGATTATCCTAAAGTAGGAGGTATCAGGTAAAAACATACATTTGATTATATGACTTTCTACTATCATTAGAGAACGGTTACATAGCACCAATAAACTGCTTTTATTGACCTTGGGAGATTGTGATAGTAACGAAAATGTTTTTAAATTAAATGTCTGAAAAGAAAAAGAAACAATTTTAGTATTGATATTCAGATCATTTCACACTATGAACTTAGAAAGTCAAAGTAAAAAGGTCTGTCTTTCTATTCCATTTCCTGAAAAATCTTGTCTTTTGTTTCAGGTTTTCAACACAAATTCTCGTTACATCCTATACATACACCTGGTAATCAACGATATAATCACGCTTTCAATGATGATCCTCCTCCAAGTTCTGAGTTATATTATATATACTCTCAATGTCTCATTTTGCATCATTATGCTAATACTTGTCACATGTGCATGTCTAAACAACCCCTTAACGCTTGCTGCCATGTCTCTAGAGTGCTACCTGGCCATATGCTTCCCTCTCCGTCACCCTCAGATCTGTACAGTCAGAAAAACTTACATTGTGATCACTGTGATATGGGTCCTTAGTTTATTGACAATCTTACCAGATCTGTTCATAATTATTGCCACAAGACCTGCAGAGTACTTTCATTCCAGGGTCTTCTGCTTGTGGACTAACATTGTTACAGATGCAATCCTTGAAAAGAAGAAAGATGTATCCAACATTTTGTTTCTAGTCATTGTTTTTCTCATTCTTTTTTAATGCATACTTTAGAATACTTTTCACTGCACAGGCTGCTTCAGTAAATGCAAAGAAAGCAAGGAACACTGTCCTACTTCATGGATTTCAGCTGTTGTTATGCATGCTACACTATATTTATAATATATCAATAGAGGGCCTGTCAATGCTGTTTCCAAAAGATACTTTAGCCATTCGGTATGTAATTGCACTATTTATTCAGGTTATGCCAAGGCTCATCAGTCCCATGGTATATGGCATAAGGGACAAAATGTTCAGGGAACACCTAAAACGATACCTGTTACCTTTAAATCCAGCTGTTCATCCAAAAAAGGTACAAAAGAGGAAAATATAAAGATATTTCTAGTTTAAGTACTTTTTTCAAGGCCCAGGATAGTTTTTAGGGAGCCATTCTTTATTCCTTCTTGTTCGATGACATCTAAAAGGGTGAAATTGTGGCTACTTTAGTAGAAGTCTACCCCAAAAAACAGTCCTCGTAGGCAGTACTGTTGAAATGACATCAAAGAAAGAATAGTACAGCTTTATAGAGGAAACATGCTAAGCTACTTCCTGGCAGTAAGTCTGAAGCTGCTTTGAAGAAGTTATGGAGTGAGTTCCATAAAAACTGAGCCACAAACCTCATTTAGTTTTGAAATAAATTCTTCCACCTAGTTTTAGTTTAAGTTTTAAACTCAATTTGAATTCATGACATGAATGGCTGTGTTAAACAATGTTTACAAAGAACATTAATCATTCCTGTTTTATAATTTAAGAGTAATGCTACTGTAAATTAGCTTATAATAAAGGTAAGTAAAGCAATATACTGAAATATTCAACCACTAACAGATGATTAGCTCAAACATTTTTACATCCAAAATGCACTAACTTCACATCAGGTAATTTTCTGGAATAGATTTCTATCATGGTAACCTTACCTAGCCTTCAGTCCTCACTGGAAACGATGGGAGTGCAAGAATAGTGACAGAAAACTACTCTGGATCCTAAAAATATTTTTGCAGTGTAAGCACACATACATGGTCCAGACAAGATTTAGGGTTTAGGACAATCATGTTCTGGGTTATAAAAGTTTATGGTAAGAGGGAGACATATCTTGCAGCCCATAATTTTACATTTTCTCCAGTTTTTTATTGTTTCTGTTTTGAATGAAACATACATAGATTTCACCTTTTAAGTTTTTACCGCAAAAATAACGTTGGTTGTTATTTGACATTTATTTGGTTGTCTGAATAAAAAATAACATAAATCAAACAGTTCACAAACTTGTCATTTCTGTTACAAGAGTTCATGTTTTCATACACTTTATCACTCTAAGCTTTGGTTATGTAAGTCTCTAAAAACTGTAATTTGTTTCACATTTTTGTTTAATACCAGTCATCCATTCCAATGGATTTATGGACTTGTAAAACATTTAAACTCAAGTACATCTACATAGGAATAATTACTTCTTTCCTGTCTGACCTCTCTCAAGTAAAGGACACTAGAGCCAACAAAACCTTCAAAACAAACAAACAAAAAAAAGAATGAACTTTATCCATTATATTGTATTTGCCTATTCATATTCAGGTACATATGTGGGCAGGCCATTGAGGAGGACACTAAGATTACTGACCATGTCAACAGAAAACAAGTTGTCATGTTCAAGAAACTAACTTGAGATGATTTGCGCTCTGTGAAATGATCTGTTATCCTTCTGGAAGTAGTCATCAGAAAACTGGCACATTGTGATAATAAAGGAATGGATGTGGTCACCAAAAATAATAATTGGTACTGAGGTCACAAGAACAACAAAATTGTACCTTTGATCTGATATGGAAAAACATATTTTATATTCACCTAGTAGTAGCATTTTTGTTGTCTGAATGGTTTTATTAGGGAATGCTAGTTATTAAAATTAATTGTGTGTGAAATCAAGCTTTGAGTCTGTGAGCAAGTGCTACTGCACAGACAGATGCGGGTGGTTATACACACACAGATACAGAAACACTCGACTATTTTTGATCCCATGACTTTTGCTCAGCCTATATAAATTGAGCCGTATCAAGCACAGCTGACTATTTGTCTGAAATATAACTGTGTGTAACCATCACAAGGTGAGTCTCCTTCATCCTGTTCTTGTGTGTAAACTTTGAGACTTCAGGGTAATTGCTGAGCCACAGGTTAGAGATGTTTCTGATTTACCTGATTTGAATCTTGTTGCTGCTGTCATTAACAGAGCTGAAGAGTTAATTTTTCAGCTCTACTATTTTTCAAAAATATTTCTTGTGATTTTAAGATAGATCATCAGTAAATTGGAAAAAACCCACACATTTATCAAAGACTTATTTTTATTAAGTTTTCATTAAGACATGCTTTTTTAAGCTGATGACAAATGAAAGTGTATATTAGTTTAAAGTGAATTATGTTGAACGAAATTCTACTCTGTCAAAATTACACCTTAAATGCTTTGTGATAAAATGGTGATTTGTGACTCATTTTCTAGCTGTATAAACTTGACATGCTGCTGTGTAAAATTTTGTCACTTTTATGTTATGTCCTTGATAAGTATTTCTCTGCAGGTTGCCAGATTATGTCAGATGAGTTGCCAGTCCTTCATGTACTGGCATGAATACCACAGCAACCAGAAATAAGGACCCCCTGCACATTGCAATACTTAAGAGTGGATTCACTGTTGTTTTCTCTCTCTCCATCATCTACATAAATGGGATTCTGATACACATATTCAGAAAACATCAGGTATCAATTCTGTCTTATTCAAAAATTTACCCTGATTGCTTCAGTAAAAGACAATAGGTGACACAAAACATACTTATTTTTGCCGTAAAATAAAAGTTGAACAATAAAATGTCATGAAGGATCTGGGTCTTTCAGCATAGAGTTTTTGTTGGTGTTTACAGTTGTAGCATTTATCATTTCAAAGGAACAAAAAGTTGTTTCAACTTGTCATAAATCGTACATGTCTTCAAGTTGCTGATTGAGAATTTGTTCTTTTCCTCATTGCATTTCTTCAGACTATGTGCTGGTCTCAACCAAAGTTGAAAAAACAATCTTTTTGTCACAAGTGTGTAAGAGTGAGGAACATTTTTTAGATTCATTGTTGCATTTAATTTATCTTTTGACTGCTTTATTATTAGTATTCCTGGCATTTTATTAGAATGCTAAGCAGTGATGCATCAATCTGTGCACCACTGTGATCAAAATACATTAATTATTACTAATCAATGATTGTCCAAAATAAACTAATGGGGAATCAGATATTAAGAACAAATTTAATATCTGATAATGAGAAATAATAATGAGTGTGTGCTGTTGTTTTATCAGTTCATCATTCTGGCAGAGAACAAGGACATTATTGTTTTTCCTCATTTTATTCTGCTAATACTGTCAGTACATATTTGTTTTTAAATTTCTGTATGTTGAATTTAATAAAAATAAAGGTAGATTTAGTGTCAGATTTAACATGTCAACACTAAATATTTTTAAAAGTTGTTTTAATAGCACCTTGAAGAGGCTGTTTTTGCTAATTATTGAAATAAATGAATCCCACTCTAATACATAATATTTATTTTAAAAATATGTTACTTCAGCTCAGATTATACAGTTCCAGTCATTTTACCATTTATCATGTGTATGTTTGTTTTTTCAACCTCAGTGATTAACCTGAACAGTTCATTCTTTTATTGCCATGGTTATACAACAGCAATGGATGTTGATATTTAAAAACAAAAAAATTTGAATTAATTGTGATTTTATTTCTAATCCACACAGGGTCAAAACTATACACACAGCCACATAAAAACTTAAAGTAATCTAAATCCTTTATGAAGATATGCTGAAGAGTTTGAAATTACATATTATTTTTTCATTCACTTATGAGCCTAAGAAATATAAATTAGTTTACACTATTTTAGATTAGTGTAACCTAATTACACTAATAAAATCACTAATAAAGTGATAATGCTAACATCTTTCCCCCTCATTTCCTCAACGTTTTGTCTTTCCTTTCAGGTTTTCAACATGAACTCTCGTTACATCCTCTACATCCATCTGGTGGTCAATGACATCATCATGTTAGCATTGATGGTCCTCCTCATATTCCTGAGCTATGTCCTGTTCACAATCAATGTATCATTTTGCATTATCACGCTTATGATTGCCATAGCTTCAAATCTAAACAACCCCTTAACGCTTGCTGCCATGGCTGTAGAGTGCTACCTGGCCATATGCTTCCCCCTTCGCCATCCTCAGATCTGTACAGTCAAGAAAACTTACATTGTGATCTCTTTGATATGGTTCCTAAGCTCTCTTGCAATACTGCCAGATGTGTTTGTAGTTGTGGCAACAAGACCTGCAGAATATTTTAATTCCAAGATTTTCTGCTTGTGGACAAATATTTTCACTTATCCACAGCTTGAAACGAAGAGGGACATATTCAACATTACTTATTTGGTGATTGTTTGGCTCACTCTTTTCTATGCATATTTCAGAATACTTTTCACGGCACAAGCTGCTTCTGCAAACGCTAAGAAAGCGAGGAACACCGTCCTGCTGCACGGCTTCCAGCTGCTGCTGTGCATGCTAAGTTATGTTCACAGCATAATGATTGAGGGCATCATAAAGTTTTTCCCAGGAGATGCTCTGATCATTCGCTTTGTGATATCTTTGCTGATTCAAGTCACACCTCGACTCATCAGTCCAATAGTTTATGGAATAAGGGACAAATTGTTCAGAAAGTACCTGAAAAAATACTTTTTACCCTCAAATAAGGCAAGCATTGATCCAAAAAAGATGGAAAAGAAGCCAACATAAAGGAATGTTCTACTTCCTGCAGAGTTTTTCTTATTTATTTTAAACCATACCTGAGCTTCTTAATATTTTAATATATACTTATATAGAGAGAGAGAGAGAGATACAGAGAGATTTGGTTTTCCTCATATGCAATGATGTAATTTTGAAAATCTTATATTTATTTTATGTTCTTCAACATTTTGTAAAACAAATAAAGTCTTGTTTAGTGACATTTTCACAGAATATGATGAAATTAGTTTTGTCAACAAAATAAACTGATTAAAATGCATGTTTCCAGAAAAGTTGATGTTATCCATGTGTTCCTTCTTTAATGGGAAACATTTTATTTTGTTTAGTAAAAGTTTGGTAAAGTCTTATTTATTCCCTCTTATCAGTACTTTTTCAACAGATGTCGAAGAATGTTGCTTTTAACTACCTTGGGTTTTTTTTTATGTGTTTTTACACTTCAAAGAATATTATTGGAACTGTAAATTATTTCAATAACTCAATTCACTAAGTGAAGCCAATTACACATCGACTGATGTTTTCAGGCCTTTATTTCTGTTACTAATAATGGTTTCAGCTTATAGCAAATTAATATAACATTTATGTTTAGAATATTACATCAGACCAATAAAAATGATTTTTCATCCAGATAGGCGAGCCTAATAAAAAATATCCTTAACATATGCAGAAAGACTTTTTTCAAAAGGCATAAACGCATGACAGCGCATATACTAGTTTGAAGAATATGACTGTAATCTAATTACAGTAGCATGTCACTCATTGTCACTCCAGCTATTTGCAAAACATGTTTCAAGCTAAGAATTTCCATTAAACCATCAAGAAGATACCAATAATTAAAACCACCTGTTTTAAAACTACATTTACTCATTTTTATGATAAAATAATATAGATTACATTTGTAACCTATATAATGAGTCTAACAATCAAACAGTAAATGGTAAATGGCCTCTATAGATATTTATCAAGTCCAGGAAACCCCGAAGCACTTTACACTACATTCAGTCATTGTCTCTCATTCACAACAAGTTCTCCTTGGTACTGTAATTCTTTTATTAGTGCTCAAGTAGCCGACCTTACTTCATCAAAGCCATCTGGCTCTGACTCCCCAGGGGATCCGCTACTCTCAGGTCTGAAACCGGAGTCCAGACATTTTGTTTACACACGTCTTCCTCCAGAATGCTTCTAATCCACTGAAAAATAGGACCGTACCTGTCCGTATCACTAAAAGAAGATTAACAAAAACCAGAAATACAAACATCTGAAATCAAATGTGAGGCCCATCCTATATTTAAAGGAATCTCAATCTCAAGAACGATCTGCCCCCATGTCACTTAAACTGGATCTTAAATATAAGATCATTATCAGCTAAAGGTCTATTAGTAAATGACTTCATCACTCTGCATCCCCAGAACCAAACATGGAGAAGTATTATTCAGTTTAAATGCACCACAAATCTGGAACAAACTCCCAGAAAACAACAGAACAACAGAAACACTGAGCGCTTTTAAATCTAGACTAAAATCCATCTGTTTAGAGTTGCTTTTGAAACATTATTGACACATTAATCAACATTTGAGGTGTAACGGCGACACTTGAGAATTTCAACTACAACTTTGTATTTTTTTCGTGTGAGTTAAACTGATGTAAAACTCTTTAAATTGCCTTGTTGCTGAAATGTGGTATACATATAAACTTGTGTAAAATCTACTAACCTGGTAAGTCACCTGCGACAAGGGCATCAGTGACTATGAATCTTTATAATTAAATAGCATATCAGAACTCGGTACAACTCAGGAGGAGCAAGGGAAAAAATGTATTGAACAAAACACATATTTATTACACATTCTGACAATAACACAAACAGAACAAAATAGTCATTGTTTTCTTTTAGTAGACCTAAGTCAAGTCAGTCAAGTTCAAGAGTTTTTTATTCCTTTGATTTGTTTTCAGTCCGGTTCAGTTTTCAGATCTGAATGTTATATTGTAGCTACCTGGGTAGTGTTAATATATATATGTGAAAATAAAAATTAGATGACAGAATAGAGTAAATATATGTAGTAATAGATAACAGGATGAGAAAACTTGGAACTGGTATCATTATTGTTGTTTCAATGTGGAATCACTTCATTATTCCCATCACTTTTCCAGCTCACCACCAAACACTGCTGTCTTTAAAAGGCTGCTTCTTTTTGTCTGCGTCTCACTTGAGGTCAGGTAAGTATAGGTGAGGAGCTGAGTTTCTCATTTACATTAGCAGATTTTAAAGAGTTTATATTTTACATCAAAACTTAAAGTTTTAATTAAATCAGTTTGTCACCCTTTAGATTTTTTTCATTTATTTACACTGTAATATTTTTGCCATGCAGTGATTAGTGTACAGTTGACCTTCCAATTCAAACAGATGTGGCTGCTTTCAAGTCTGTGTAACATGCAAAATCATAGAAAAATCTGTCTAGCTCTGTTTTAACACAGGAAAATTTTATCATCTATTTTTTGCTAAAGAAAGCTGTCTTTAGTGACAAATACAGAATGCAAATATTGTAGAAGTTTTTGTGTTTTGAACATGTTTAAGATATCTTGAATGTACCTTTCTCAACATTTACTGCCATCTTTCTTTTACTTAGTTTCTCTGTGGTGTTACAGTGAAGCATGAGCTCATTACTGAGCCTCACAAACAACACAACTTCCCCTTATCAGGTGTGTTGACAGAGAATATCACTGAAATACAACCTGTGGAAAACATTTTTCCAAAAGAATCAAAAAGGGTGCTTATTTATTTTTTATTTATTTATTTTATTTTTATTTTTTAGGAAAGACTTTGGGAAAAGATCAGGAGTCACACAGAATTTTTAAAGAATGACTAAGAAATATTAGTGGTGTTTGTTTTTGTTTTGAAAACCAAACGACTGCATTATTGTAATGATTTTTAAACCAAACAATGTTAGTAAAGCATATCCAGGTTTATAGGAGGATTTATTTTTCTTGTAATTTTGCTGTTCATTTGGTACAGTCTCCAAAGCTTGAGAGATGACATGTTTGCATAATTTCTGTAATCACTGTGACTTGTTACCTCCTTTTTCTGATCAGTCTGTGCTATACAGAGATACTTTCACCATGGCCTTGGTGAAGAACCTGATTGTCGTGCTCATCTGGCTTGTCCTCACATATATCAACTGCACCTTGGCTGCCACTTTTTTTAGACATCAGGTACACACATCTACAGCTCAAAGCAATAAACTGTTTTTTAAAAATTGCATTTGCAGAATATCTTTGTAACATATTTATCTATAGGTTTCAGACAGGATGAAAAATTTGATGTTATGAAACTTGTGAAATATACATTTTAGATTTATTTTACTATCTAAAAGTAGTAGTAATATTGTAGTTCAGGCTGTATGTTGAGGGCCATTTCTCTTTTCTACTCTAATCTCTGACCAGTTTTTTTGTTACTGAAAAGGAAACCAAAGGTGCATCAGAGTGGAAAAGACCAAATGTATGTGTGAAGCACAACTTTCTATTGTTTATTTGCCAAACATTTTTCAAAACTGATCAAATAGATGGTTGAAGATTTAGAGATTCAAATAAATTCTATTCATTTTCTTTTTCCAGGATGTTGATGTTGATGTTTGGTCATGGTTAGTCCATGATTCATGTTACACTAAATCAAATTTTAGTGTAATCCTAGATGATCTGGTAATGCATAAATACAAATTTAAGCCTCTCTGTTCTTTTTCTTCCAACAGACTTTCTATGAAGATCCTCGTTACATCCTCTTCATCCACATGGTGATCAATGACGGCATTCAACTTACTGTGACCTTCACACTTTTCATCCTCAGCTACATTTTCTACAAGATCAACGTCTCGCTCTGCTGCTTCTTCGTCCTGGTGGCGGTCTTCACCACCAGAAACACCCCAGTCAGCTTGGCTGGGATGGCCATAGAGCGCTACATTGCCATTTGCAAACCTTTGCATTACTCTCAAATCTGCACAGTGAAGAGGACTTATGCAGTCATCGGATTGATTTGGTTTATATGTGTGGCCCCAGATATAACAGATCTGTTTGTGACTCTGGCAACTGAGCCATTAAGCTTTTTCCAACACAACTCTGTGTTCTGTTTGCGGGAGAGCGTGTTCAAAGATCCTATACTGGCTCAGAAAAGGAAAGCATTTGATATTATTTATTTTTCATGCGTTTTTCTTATTCTGGTCTTTACCTATCTGAAGATCCTGTTTGCAGCCAGGGTGCTCTCCAGGGCTGACACGTCAGCCCAGAAAGCCAGGAACACCATCCTCCTTCACGGTGTCCAGCTGGCCATGTGCCTGCTCTCCTACATCTCTCCAAGCGTGGAGATTGTTCTACACGTTATCTTCCCAGGTCGAATTCTAGAAATCAGATTTGCAAACTACCTGATTGTCTATATTCTACCTCGGTTCCTGAGCCCGATAATTTATGGTGCCAGAGACAAGAAGTTCAAGAAGTATCTCAGAATGGACGTGCTGAGATGCAGCTGCAAGTATAAAGGAAAGCCAGTGGTCCCACTGAACAAAGACAGAATGTGAAAATATTTTTTTGACAATAGCATTAATAGATGTTTGCATTATGGACTTTTGATTATGCTTGCCAAAAATAACACTTTCATTCAGCTAAAAATAATAAATATTTACAATTTAAGTTTTGAAAAATTACAGTTAATTCTACCATTGTTATAAAGATAACACTGAAGAAAATCAAGCAAACATTGGGACTTTTTACAGAAATTCAATTTTAATAATATAACACACTTTAATAAAATATGACACATATTGCTGAAACCGGAACTTTATAGACACTGCATTAAGAGATAAATAGCACTACTGCCTAAATCAGATTTTTGTTGTTATTGTTGTTTTAGGCTAAATAGTACTACCAAAAATATTTATATTTGCATAATGTTGCAATATTGAAACAACTTTGCATGTTTTTTCAGTGTCTTTACAATATTTATAGGCTTTTTCATAAACAGTGGAAATATTCAGCCATCATATTGTTCAGGAAAGAGCCACACACAAACAAATTGAATATTAATGAAATGATCAAAGAAAAGGATGGGTTAAAAAAAACATTGTTTTTTTCAAAGAAGGATGTTCTTTGAAAAACATCCTTTTTTCAAAGGAAAGATAAGACATCAAACATCTGTGGCCCCAGATCTGTTATATCTGGGCATACACACGTTTTAAGCAAAATTGTAAGGATTTCAAGAGATATGTTTAATCCTCTGCATTCAATGCATATTAGTTACTGCATCAATTAAATGTAATTCTTATTTCATCATGTTTGATGCTGTAATTATTGTAAAGCACTTTATCACCAAAAGGAGGATGAGAGACATCATAGCCATTTACAGCAACTTCAGTTGGACCAAATATCCCATAAACTCTCTGTGGTGTTCTGATCGGGCAAGTTTGGAAAGCTGAACTGTTTAAAACACAAACTGAACCATGTTATGTCTTATTCCTGATTTTTTAATGGTTCAGAAAGCAAAATATGTCCACCTGCTCATCAAAAGGCACTTACAGCGTAACCTATTACATCATAGCCTTCACCCAACCCATATACCTGATTAATACTCAGAGACCAAAGCACTGTCAGGTTCTTTATAAATGAGCAAGCAGAAATTTCTGATTCTCATGAAGTCAGTGCTCTGTCTTCAGTTTATGATCTGTGAGTAAGCAACTTTATGTTCCATTTGATAACTTTAGGATTCAGCTGACATTAATGGTAGTGATAATTTGCTTATCTGTCATATCTTATAGCCTTTTATACTTGTCTTGTGAGTCTACTGAATTTGTCTATAAACCTTTCTAGTTAAGGTAATTTAAGAGTAGAACCTTTTATTAATTGTGTGAAAATAGTTAACATGAATATTTTATGTTCATTTTGTGTATCTCTAGCACTAATACTAGAAAACAGTTATATATTCAGATGTTTTATGTGTTTTCTAATACAGCTCTTTTGTGGAGTCTTCAATATGTATTATAGAAGTCTTTAAACAAGGTACGTATTTGTGCAAAATCTATCCAATAGATCTTGTCATTAGATCTTGTATATTTGTCTTCAGGTGTTTTCTAAAACAGTTCAATAATAATTTTTGAATGACAGCATTATTTTTTAACATGATTAGTTAAAAAAAACGATTTAGTCAAATTCTAATTACTGTTAAAACATGTACCTATAACACACCAGCAATCATCCCATGTATATCTTTATTATTTTCATTAAATAGAACAAGAGTCCAAAAACTAAACACCAGATTGAATCTCTGTACTTCTTTAGACAGACTGGAGGAGATTTTGGTGATGAATTCCTCCTCCTCCATGCAACTGGCTCTTCTCTTGAGTAACAGCACATCAACAGAGACAGGGGTCAGTGTGGATCTACCTAAAGAGAGTTTCTCCAATGCTTTAGCTAAGAACATTGTTGCCGTTATGGTGTGGCTGGCCCTCAGTGTCATCAACAGCAGCATGGTGTACACCTTTCTACAACACAGGTATGGATGTTTAGTCAGACATAAAATTACAGACAAAAAATGCTGTCATGCTATGTAATGTTTATTATGATTGTACTGCAGATGAAGAAAAAGAATGGAAAAACTAAATGCAAATGAACAGCTTGTTCAGTTCACCTGTTAACTTTCCACAAAGTCAGGACATTGATTATCACACAAGTATTTGCCATAGTCGTTGTATTTCTGACTAACATGAACATATAAGTGTCCATTTCTCTCTCAGCTCATTTCCTTTGACCTTAGTGTCTTTTATGAGAACTCCCGGTACATCATGTTCATCTGCATGGTGGTCAATGATGCTCTGCAGCTTACGCTGGTAACAACTCTCTATGTGGTCAGCTATGTCTTCAGGAAGATCCAAGTCTCCATCTGTTGTCTTCTGGTAAATTCTGGCTACTTTTTATCACCTCAGCTGCATAGAACCTAGTCTAAAATAAGACAGTAAACTTAAATACTATTTTTTTTTATTTTTTTCACATAAGCTTCACATTTTAACACAAGTAGAGGGACATAAAAACAAAAATGGAAAAGCAGGCAGGAAAAATAAGACAATTCAATGTACAAAACTAGATTGTGGTATTGCTTGAATTCAATGGAGTCATTAAATAATAGCCAAGAGAGTCAATACACAAATCAATATCACAAGACAAAACTCAAAAAACACTCACAAAGTTTGTCTTAATTGTTAAAGTACAGAAGTTCCTTTTGACTGTGGCTTTTAATATGTACCAAGGAATATCTAGTTTTAAAATCTGCTGCATGTTTGTAGCCAAAAATCAACAATGTAAACCATTAGTACTTTTAACCTTTGTATTATATTTCTAACCACAACTACAATATTTGTACCATCTTCAGATAATGACGGCAGTCTTCACCACCCGCTCCACCCCTCTCATCTTGGCCGGGATGGCGGTAGAGCGCTTCATCGCCATCTGCTTGCCGCTACACTACAGCCACATGTGCACCCCGCCCCGCACCATCTTCCTCATCGGTGTCATCCTCATCCTCACTGCCACCCCTCCGATCACTGACCTCCTCATCACCATAATCAAGGAGCCTCCAAAGTTCTTCCACAGGGCCATATTTTGTGACCACTCCTTTCTCTTCTCTGATCCTTCCATCTATTACAAGAACTGTGTGTTTGATGGGGTATACCTCTCCTTCGTGGCGCTCACGCTGCTCTACACCTACTGTAAGATCATGCTGACAGCGCAGGCTGCCTCCACCAGCCTGGCGTCAGTGAGGAGAGCCAGGAACACTGTGCTGCTTCATGGAGTGCAGGTGATGTTTCATAGTCACTGAAAACAATACCTGGCATTCACCTGCAATAAAAACAGACATTGTTTGAATATCTATGATTTACAAATACAGACTTCAATACATTTCAGTTTTTAGTTAATAAATAATCACAGCTATCTCAGCCATCACAGACCAATGTATAGGATTCTTCTCCATATAGATGCTTTCAAGATAAGCATCTGTTTAGTCCAAATATATTTATTCAAACATATTAAAAATAATAGTCAGTGAATGTTGCCTTGTATTTTTTGGTCACTGCCTTTTATAACAATGTTGAAAGAATCAAAAAGTTACACAAGAGATGCAAAAAGTCTTTGATTTAGGTATATCTGAGAGTAACTAATTTGTTTGATAAACATCGGAAATATAAAGCACAGCTTCATAAATTGCTCATTTGTCCACTTTGTTTTACTAAAATCAATAAAGCTGTTATTAAGTAAAATCTTTTGTACACAACAGATTGTGATGTGTTTAGTTTGTAATTTCAGGTATTTTGTTAAAGAATTTAGCTATCATTTGATATTAGAAGGATTTTACTGGCTTCAGTTTATTACTTTGTCTCTAACTTTCTTTGCATTTGTTTGTACACATAAACTCAACTTGTAATCTGATTTTTCTTCCTTCCTCCCGTTCAGCTGCTGTTGTGCATGTTGACCTTCGTGGTTCCCTCCCTCCAGGCTGCTCTCATCTCCCTGTTCCCCCAGCTCATCCTGGAGATCCGCTACGTTTTTTTCTTGCTCGTCTACATCATCCCTCGCTTCATGAGCCCAGTTATCTATGGGTTCCGAGACGAGCTTTTCAGGAAGTACTGGACCCAGTATTTGTCCTGGCCCAGACAAAGGATCAGTGGGGTCAGACCTGGAGCCTTAAAAGACGCCTGCATATGAAATGAAGTCCTGTAGGAGGCATGAAGCCCACCATTTAATCAGTGAATTATGATGTGACTTCAGGATTTAAGACAAATTTGTCTGTTTGTTTCAAATTTCTGACTTTTATGACTTTTTGAACTGCTGGTTGGACATAATCAGAAATGTCAATCAAATTCTCAGAACACAAACTTAAAATTGGCAAATTCAGAGAATGATTAAAATGTACAATTTGTGGCATTAATATGACATTCTAAAAATCAAAGCTACTATTCATTACAAACATGACCACTAGGGAAGCAGCAGGTAATAATTACAACGCCAAACTCTAAGGCAATTAACCCCCCGCCCCACAAAAAAAAACAAGCATGCACTCACCACTTTCTTTATTACATACACATTCAATTGCTTGTCTGTATAATGGTAAAGGCAATCACATGTCAGCAACTTTCATGTTATCAGAATGAGAAGAAAATAAACTCTAAATGATTTTGAAAATAACATGGTTTTGATGACAAAGGCCAATTTTGAGTATATAAAAACTCATGAGTTACTGAGATTTTAAATTTCAAACATGTTTTTGGATTGCAAATAATGGTCCAAAGAAATATCCTGTTTTGTGGATATTGTTTCTTTGCTGACATCTCTAATTATAACAGGCGGAATGGCTCGAATAAAAAATGCAGCAGTAATTCAAATAGACACTAATTTCTGATCACATTACAGCAGGAGATGACCAAAGTGGAGAGCAACCAGTTCAGAACAAAAAGATTCAAGCTTTTTTTTTTCAACATGGCAGTGAAATTACTGCACTGAGTGGACCACACAGTCACCAGATCTCAATTCAACACAGAGCCCCATTGGGCTGTGGTGGATTTTCATATTATGGATGTAAAACCAAGAAATTGGCTGTGACTGCATGCGGCTTATAATATCTCTAAGGACCAAATCTCTGAGAAAAGAGCCTTAGACATCTTATAGAATCCATACCGCAAAAAACTGCAGCAGTTCTGACCACAAATGAGAGTCCAACTACTAATTTGGTGTTTATGAAAATTACCTGATTCCTACACAAAAGAATTTATTTGGAATTTCTTAGATATATATATATATATATATATATATAAACTTCGGTAGCATGGGTGGGAATTATTATTTCTGTGTTTAAATGAACAACTGAGTAAATATTTTTGTTCAAATGTGAACATAAATTGTTATTTTGACCTTCAGCTGTTGAGAAAAGCAACACTTTGGCCACCAGATGGAGCAATCATCTTACTGATACATTAAGTTGCATTAAGGAAAGTCTTCTGTTTTGATGGAGAAATTGAAATAAATGGGCCATTTTTAGTAATTGCACCTACAAAAGAAGAACATATCACTGTTTCTCTGCCTTTAAATTATTTAGAAAAAAATAATGGTTCCTCTGTTTTTGTTATATTATAAACAAAATAAAGAATTTTAAAATTAATATTTCATCAGTCCTAATCATTAAAGTAGGATGTATTAAAACCTTATGGAATACTTTACAATATGATTTTATTATTATATTGTTACATTCATAGTATTGTGGCCTTTTGGTCTACTGGATGAAACAAACTAAATGCTTTACTAATGTATCCTTTATTGCAGCAACAAAAACAACTATAAAGGACTCAAAATTCCTTGACTATTTTTTAAGCCAATTTGGGATAAAAGAGCCAGAAACCCAAATGAGCTCCTTAACATTTTGAGCTACCTACTGTTTTGCTTTAGATTGCAAGTGAAAATTGGTTAAAGATAAAGCTGGCACCTTTAGCTGTTTAATGAGCGCCAGTGTCAGATGACTAGTATGATGTGAACTTTTATTAAACAACAACAACAACAAAACATGATAATAAACTGATTAGTTTAGCTAACAAAATGATCAGTGTCAACTACTATATACACAAAACAAAACAAAAACCCTAGTTAGGAATAGTTCTATTAAAAACCACTGGGTGTCGCCAATATACCATGAGAAAACCTAAGTATAGCTTACAGGTTTGGGAGGTAATGCTCTTTGGAAACGGGTCTTTTTTTTCCGGATTGTGACGGAAAAAGCCGAAGATTCCCCACCGAGCGAGACGGGAAACGAGCCGTAGTTCAGATGGAGGAAACCTGCACCCCTCCAGCTGAATGGGTTCTCTTCACAGGAGTCTTTAGCTGTAGATGAAGGAAAAGGCTCACTTTACTCAGAAGAACAACTCGTCTTGCATTCTTTTTTTCCCAACTTGTTTGAGATTTGATTGTTTTTGGATAAGTAAGGATAAAACTTACTAAACCAACATGGGGTGAATCTGACATGTGATGATGAGGACGTTATTCTGGTGATGAAGGAGCGTCGTCAGAAAACTCAGTAGTAAGTAACAAAGACTTTTTCTCAGTGAAACCAGGAGCTTTTAAGACGATCAATTCAAACATTATTAACACGGCTCGGTGATTGCTAAGCACTGATTCACCCGATAATAGTTTGTTGTTGCAGCTGCTTTATTTGCATAGTTGAGTTTCAAGCAGAACTGCTGAATTATAGATCAACTTTATTTCTGTTTTCATCATGTTGAGCCCCACGGGGAGCTCAGCATAAGCTCATCATGTCATGCACGCAGGAAGATTCGTACTGCCCCACAGTTAATTGGCTTTGTTGGCTTTCCTGTTACAAATGATGAAACCAATAACATTTTCTTCTCAATTGTTAATAACAATACTGTAACGGTTGTAAAATTAATTGAGTTTTAATGAAAGCAACACAAGTGTAAACACTAATCTTGATGTTTCTCAAGATAAATCCTACTTTGGCACAACATTGGAGTGCTGCAACAAAACGAGCATAATACTGACATAACAGAGAAGAAATTACAAACTCGGGATTTTAGGTAAATTAAGTGATGAAAGGGAAAAGGTCATAATATATTTTTTTGTTTTTATTTAAACAAGATTTTTTTAGGTTAAATAAAAGATTAATCTTTGCTAAACATTTTTACATGGTTGCTTCATTTAGACTGCAATTGTTCAATGACTTTCAGGACATATCCTGACAGTGAGATGTGAACAGAAACAGATAAATACAGTTTTGCCTTGGTTTGTAGCAGACACAGGCTGGTTAACGATATCAAGATTTGAAAATGCAACAGTTTCATAAAGTCTTGGGGTTCTTTCAATAAAATGCCAGGGGTGTTTTTAACAGGTCTACTCCTTTCCCACCTGTTGCTGCACACTGCCGGTAAGCTGGCTGAAAAAAAAGAATGCAACACTTTTCTTTGTCTTATAGATAATGGAAGTTACATTTATGTAGAGATTACTAGAGTAGGGGTTCTAACAGAAAGTGAAGAAAAGATTATCTCCACTTACTAAAGCATTTGTTGCAAACTTTTACCTGTTTTTTTTTAATTATTTATTCTTCATTAAAGAGAAAAAAGAAAATACTTCATCCAACTTGTTGTCAGTTGATATTTGTATGGACCAAAAATGCAGGGAAGTTTTAGTTGAAAAATAGGAAAAACATCAACTTTTTTTCAGAATTCGACTGGCTGATTCCCAATCAGAGCAAAGGAAAATTGAAATTGCTGATCTATTAACTGGTGCAGAAGGTCAAGGTGAATAACTGCTAGGTCAAAAATAAGGAGTAAGTTTCTTTTCACTATATATAAACCAAAAGATTTTATTAAATATTTTAAATTATATTGTTTGAAACTGTTAAATCAAGTGGAATTGAGTGTGCACAAAGTAAGTCTTTGCTTTTTTTGTTCTACTTTTACATAGAAACAAATAATTAATTAATATGCACCAAAGTTCTCAAATAGGATACAATACTTTACTGTAGGCAAAACATAAAAGAAATGTAAATGAATTAAAATACATAGATATGGCCACAACTAGCATGTCTACTGGAAGGAACACACTGAAAACTAGAAATTAATGGGCAAAAGGAAAGAAATAAAGGCTGGAAAGAAGAATTATTCAGCAGGGAATTGAACGTTCATAAAGTTTTTTTTTACTGATTACAAATGCAACATATTAAAAGTTTACAGCGCTCTCGGGACTTTAAATAAAGGGTTCCCAACGGAGGTAAAGAAACCTCAGAAATTTCAAAACAGCATTTGATCCATCACCTTCTCACATAAGAATTGGGAGAAAAGGAAAACACAGCCTAGTGTGGGTCAGCTACGCAAAAATGATGAAAACAAAAACATGTATTGCAACAAAAATCTTGACAGGTTGTTCAAGCCTTTCCCAGTGGATCAGTTGAGCAAAATGTCTCACTGGTTCTGGTTGCGTATTTTATCTCTGCCTCTCCAAACACACCTCACCTCTCTACGAGCTTCCAGGGAAAGAATCACCATGAAGAACTGATTGCTAAATCAGAGGCAGAGTTAGGGAAATGTGCGAAATACTTAATGTCTTTCCCTATAGAAGACAAGGATTTAATGTTTTTGCTTTTGATTTTGCAATTTATTTAGCATAGAGAGAGAGAAAAAAAGTCACCAAACTGTTTTTTGAATAAGACACTATCTATTAGATGCAGCTGTTTTAAATTCAACATTTCAAGCATGTTATTGTTTTATTGAACAAAAAGATGAGCTCACATTCAGATCAATCAATAGGATGACACTCTGAGGTCAAGCTAGCCAATGGTGTGGGATGAGCTGTTGCTTTGGCTAACTAAACAACAAGGACAAGAAACTTAGAGGAAAGCAGTTATTGTGTGAAAAATGTCAATTCTAACATATTTGTATTAATTCTAAAAGTTAGACAAAGAAGCAAAACTTCACAAAAAATTATACAGTAAACAGAAAGAGGGAAGGCAAAAGAAGATGAAACACATTTAACAGAATAAAAAAATAGACTTAAAAAATGCAAATTAACAAAAATATACAGAACTGAAACAAATGGACAATTAAAAAAAAAGACTAATCCTTTCCAATAAGAAAGAACCAAAAATCAAGTAAGGTGTTACATTTTTTCAGCCACTGTTCACATCTATCATTTTAAAAACTAATTACGTGTCCCTCAAACAAACACACCGCCCACACAGAATTTTTACACCAACATGCTGATGTCAGTACGGTTAGCTGATGCCAGATCATGTGACCATATAACTCAGGAAGATCTGATTAAATACCAGCAGGAAGAAAGAGAAAGATTCAGGAACGAATTAAGTCAGATCACTGTGGCTAAAATACCATTACGCTCACATTAAGCTTACACTGGAGTCCTCAGGCTGTTTTCCAAATTCACCAATTAGAGACTTTATAGCATTAGGGGATCACATCTTAGCTGCACTTTACTTGAAACTATGAGCACTCAGTGTGGACTCTGTAAAGCTCTTGTCAGTGCTGGAGTTTGGAACTGCTCATCAGACATCACTCAGAAGTAACAGAATAAATGTGCAAAATAATACAATAAATATTTGATATTGATAACAAATATAAGGCAAGAGTATTGCTCACTTAACTTCACACTATCTTCAACAGATTTCTTTTGTGAAATCTTAGATTGTTTGTAAGAAAGACAGCTACTGAAACAGAGATCCAGAGACTCTCTGAAACTTTACCTGTTGCTAAGCAATGTTGATCTAACTGGATTGAATTACTTTTTTTCTATGGCAGTTTTACCCTTCGTATTGTGAAAAGTATTTCAGGCAATAATGGGAGGAGGAAAATCTGCGAGTGAGTGAAAATGTCACAATCCTTTGCACAACTTTAAAGTTTGATATGAACGTTGTAATTAATTCATCTGGTGGGAGATCTCACTGCGTAGTTTTCACTGTCAGAGTGTATTTCACTGTGTGGGTGTTTATACTGGGAGTGCAGTAAATTAGCCTGTGTAGGAGTTATTGATGCATCTACTGTTTTGTAAAATTTTCTTGCAACCTTATCACCTAGAGAAAGTTACACAGTTTTGTTTACAGTAAAATCCTATATTAGCCTATTAATTTTACTGCTGCCATGCAAAGATTCAGCCATTCATCCTTTTTCTACCTGCTTGTTCTTGCTAGGTCATGGGGGGTTGCTGGTGTCCATGTCCATAACAGGGCAACATAGAGACACGCCGGACAAACAACCATACACACAACAATTCATACCTATATGGCAATATAGTGAGAGCAATTGAAAAAACATTATTCTTTTGGACTGTGGGTGGAAGCTGGAGACAGAACCCATGCCTGCTTGGTGAGAACATGCTAATTTCATGCAGAAGAACCCCAGGAAGGGATTAAAACTAAACCTGACTAAGGTTTACCCTAACCCTGACTTGAGTCCCTTTGTAAAAATAAATTAGGAAAAAACAATTGCGCAAATGTGTTGTTGCAAAACTGATGGAAACATTCCCAAAAACCCACAGAAAACTGAAAACACATGCACTCTGCACCTTTCAGATTTCTATCAGTAGTAAGTTTTGAAACACAACAATGTGCTACTCTGTGTTGGTCTATTGCTTAGAATCCCAATAAATTCTTTAATGTATTTAGTTAAAATGTGAGGAGGCTTACGAGGTATGAACACATTTACAAAGCACCAAACTTTTTAAGAAGACACTTGGCACCTTAGCATACATTGTTGGACAATGTTAATTTAAATTATTTGTAGCATTTTTTATAAATTAAACAGTGCACATTTGACGGTATAATAAAGATGTGATGTAAAGTGGTAAGATTTATATTGTAAGAGGCAATAAAAATGCAGTCAAAAAATAATGAAACTTTACATTTGGAAAATTGTTGATAACAGTGAGTAGATTCATGTAGTATCATGTGTATTAAAAGCATCTCCTTGGTAACTGCATCTCCATGGAATAATTATATCAGTATAGTGATACAAATAAGAAGGTTTCTCACAACATAAATATTGTATATGGTATGTGACTGTTCCTTTTCAATTTTTGTTGTTTTTGATGTAGGTCACCTGGTGAATTGCAATCCAAATGGTTTTATTTATGTTTATATTTGAAAATCTTTGTGGTGAGCGTTTCAATTTCTGATCTTCCTTTACTCTTTAGAAAGTAAGATATCTCAAAATACTCTCCTTGGCTTCTTTAGGGCATTCTTATAAATGTGAATGCAAACTTCAAGGTTTATTATCAGACAGCAGAACAAAAATCCATTATTCAAACTTACTGTGAGGTTTCAGAGGTTTTCAGAGGTAAATAATTTCCCCCACTGAGTTTTTTCTCTGAAAGTCCACCCATGCTCGTTTGTTTTGTCCTTCTTTCCTGCTGTGATTTTGAACCCAAGAAAGAAAAACTCCAAGAAAAAAGACAGCTCTTTAAAGTTTCTAGCTCTTTATCACTTGCAGTGGAAACGCATCAAAAAAAGATCATTAAATTGCCAGTATGAAAAGAGGCAAAGAAATGACAACAAAGAGACAACCAAAAATATCTCATGGCTACCTCATTATTTTTTAAAGCCAGAAGAAAGACACACAAATGTCTCATCATCACAATGAGATGCTGTACCCATAAATGCAGCAGGAGACCACCATCACATCGGTTCCCTGCTTGTTTTCAGATGTTTTCTCTCTGAAATGAGTGCAGTCAGAGCAATGGGACTCATGATTGGACCGTATAGCAATAGCAAAGTGTTCATTTCTATTTCAGTCACAGCTAATAATCTTTCCAGTTATTACTTTCTTACTTCCCACACTATGCTTTGCTACATTTTGATGAAAATTACAAGCCAAGGCAGTTTTATTTGATCACTTTCAAACTTTCTTTAACCAATGTTGATTTTAAAGTTACCAATGGACCAGGTCTTACTGAGTTTTTACCAAAAAAACACAGTAGAAATGTTCATGTATTTCTTCAGTGCATTTAACAGAGCTTGTACAAGTAGTATAAATTGGGCTAACTAACTTTTTAAGTGTAGAAAAACTTTGAGTTTTGAATATTTTTATAGATTTTTGGTTTAAACTAGCTTATGTAATTTACAGTTAACATAAATGTGAAACCAGAAGTTAGGTCAGAAATTTCCAACCATTTTTCATAAGATGATTATGCAGTATGGCTGCAAAGAAGAACCTACTTTAGTCTGCTTTGGCCTTTTCAAAACACAAACTCTCAAACGGGGCAGAACCTGCATTGAGGCGGGTTTATTAGTGCGCCCCACTTCACACCTACTCACCAAATCTGCTCTGTGAATCCGAGATAGCAAACAGACAATTCAATTCAGTACAATAAATCAAAGTTATTGTAACTTTAATTTGTTGGCACCACTACTGTTTAATTCTAATCTCTGTTTTGCTTCAGCAGATTTCACCATGGTGAAGGAGTCTTTGCCCAGTTGGATCCATCAGGACTCTGAAGAGGGTCTTGTCCATGTGAATGTCGGCGGTCTGAAGAGGAGCCTCTGCTCCAGCACACTGAAGAAATTCCCAGACACCAGGTTGGGAAAATTACTGGCGTGTGATTCAGAGGAAGACATACTGCAGGTGGGTCCAATTCTTTAACAAATGAAATGCCAAAATAATTAGACACAGAACTTAACCTTCATCATAGCCTCTTCGCTCCTCCAGGTGTGTGATGACTATGACGTACAGGAGAAAGAGTTTTACTTTGATAGAAATCCAGGTCTGTTCCCTTATGTCCTCCACTTTTATCAGACTGGCAAACTTCATGTGATGGAGGAACTCTGTGTGTTCTCCTTCAGGTACGTTTGATTTCACTGTGACATCATCCTTAATGTCGCACAAAAAACCTTCATGCTAATTTAATTTGCCTGCAAATTGCTCCACATTTTACCTGTTTTAATAAGGCGCCAAGTGGAGTGTTGCTGCATAAGCAATTTTAGCTACAGTAACTGAGATCTTCTTGCACATGCACAGGATTTGTGGTTTAGTATGGTGCACTGTAATCAAATATAGTGGCTGGTATTCTGTTAAGACTCTATTAATGCGTTTATTGTGTAACTGAGTGCCTTTACTTCTTTAAAAACATCAGATTAGAAGTCAAGAAAAGTTACAAATCCCTGTTCTTAGAAACTTTACAAATGAACTAATGTAAATTAAAATATTTTTAAAGGGATTCTTCACCAAGTTTTTTTTAGGTTTTCACCTACTATTTCAAATATTTGAGGTATGGAGTTGATTTGGAGTGTTTTTCCCCCCACAAAGTCAAGAGATAGAGTATTGGGGCATCAATGAGTTCTTCCTGGACACCTGCTGTAGTTATCGTTACCATGATCGCAAGCTGGAGAGAGGTCGACACCGCAGCTGGGATGATGAGAGTGACGTCAGCAGTGTCGACACGTCTGTGGACGAGATTTCTGATTTAAACAAGTCAGACATTTGCAGTATATGTAAATTTTCAATCGGGCTCTGAAACTCTCTTTTTGCTGCTAACCTTTAAGTTACTGTCATCTTGTCTCCTCATAGAGACATGCAGCATTTCCAGGAGGTTCGCTACGGGAACATCAAGAAATGTTTGTGGCTTACACTGGAGAACCCGGGGTACTCCATCCCGAGCAAGCTCTTCAGTCTGCTCTCCATTGGAGTGGTGCTCACATCTATTGCCACTATGTGCATTAACAGCATCCCAGAGTATCAGGTTGGTATGGAAGAGCTTCAAAGATTATAGACTGTACCTATGATAAAAAGGCACTTATAGAATCATATCTGTTGATTTACAACTCAAACATTTATGCGGGCAATTGAAACACTTATGTTCCTCAAAATTCTGAGGAACAAATCAAGTGGTATCTGATATAATCCAATACAGAATTCATACTTCAACTTCTTTCTGTTTCTTGGCGTTAATAAATGTGCATGCTTAATATTATATTTGCCAACTATCTCAAGTATTCTTGATGCTTATGGTTGTAAGTTCTAATATTTAAATTTTCAATCCCCATTTGGTAGCTCTGAAGTGGAAACACACATAGAGGATAGCCTAGGGCAGATTAACGCTTCATGGTAAATTTGTTCCCAGGGGAAAAGCACAGGATAACATATTGTAAACACATCTTTTGATGTTACTCAGGCCCTCTGAGTTTTAAGACTTCAGACACACTGTGATCTCATTTTCAATAAAAGGTAGGAGTGAGTGTGCAGTCTTCAAAGGGCAGCAAGTATTTTGCAAAGATAAAGCTGAAAATTCCCAATGAGTTCACAAAAGTGTAATTATCAATATTTCAAACAAATATTGATAATTTGTTTGAAAAATTATCAATATTTATTTATTGCTTGCTGAAGGCAGCAAGCAATAAATCCCACTACAGAAATATGGTACAAAGACCAAGAAAAAAAAACATATATTGCTTTGCTAAGTGTCTCAAGCCAAAGTACACCAATGCAAGTGATTGCTAAGATAGAAATCAAATATTTTATTTTGCAAGAATAAAAAGAAAACAGAAAAGTAACAACTGTTTGGTATAATTTATCGAATGCTGTTTATTAGGTAGGATGGTAAATAAAAAAGAAAATTTAATAATATGCCTTAACAAATAGACAAGAGATCTTTCTTTTTTCTTTTAACAGACTTTTGACTCAGATGGAAAGCTGATCGAAGATAAAACTACCCAGGCTCTTGAGGTGTTCTGTACCTGCTGGTTCACCTTTGAGGTGAGGACGCACAAACAAAATGGTTTGTGAAGCAGGCGATGTGTGCTGGTAGAAACCGAAAGCTACAGTCTGTTTCTGACCTCAGGTTGTGACGCGGCTGCTGCTCGCTCCAAACAGGAAGAAGTTCTTCCATCACCCACTCAACATTATCGACCTGGTGTCAGTGGTTCCCATCTACATCACCCTGATCTTTGACTTGACCGTGGGATCTGAGTCTGAACTGGGAGACCTGGGGCGACTAATACAGGTTACTGGTGTACACCCATTCTTACTCTCAAATTACAGTACAGAAAAAAGTCAGTTTTGTGTTGGATTTGATTTTTGTGCAAACAAATTGGATGACTGTTAGGAAAACATCCTATTTTGAGCTTAACATTTTTAGACCTGTAAAGAAAAATAAGGTGGCATGTTCCTATCTGTAAAAACATTTCTTCCTTCTGGATCACCAAGGTGACAGAGAGATTGCTTTCACAAAGGTAGGGGAGGTGATCACAACTCTTCTAATTCAAACTGCATCATTGCTTTTAGATTTCTGTTCATTTCAACCTGTCCAAAAACCAACATGTTTTTTTTACCTGTAAAAATGAACTGGACTGTGTAGTACATGACACCAGCCTCCACAGTTGGCTCTAAATGTCCCTTAAGGTCACTGAAAGAAACATCTTAAAAATAGTTGAAACTGTAGGATACTGGAACTTGTAACATGGCCTCATTCTTGTTCATCTCTGCATTAAGTCACAGAAACATTTTCTTTCTATGAGACTCATGGCTTTTATTTCTCCCAGGTGTTCAGGTTAATGAGGATCTTTAGAGTATTGAAGTTGGCCCGACACTCCACAGGTCTGCGCTCTCTGGGAGCAACACTACGGGTGAGCTTCTTTCATATGTTTGCAGATGCATCTGACAACATCTATTTGGCTCTTAAAGAAGTCTGATACATAATGAGGTCAGCAGATTAAAGTAACATTGAAAAGTTGTTTTTTAGTTAATTGAATTAAGCTTGAAAATCAAGATGGATCTTGCTTGCTCCATTGTTACTGTTATACTAAAATATAGATTTGTTGTGTTTCAACCATTTGTTTCTGTTCATTTTTAATTATAACTTGTAATAACCTGAAATTATGTTTCATAAACATAAACAAGTAAATACAAAGCTCGATTGTAGTCTTTTGTGGTACTGGACCAGAGGTTTCAGTCCAGCATAATGAGCTAATTTATTTGCGTTACAATAAAAAGCCTTGAGATCACAAGCTGACACACTCGAAATGGTTTTTTTTTTCTTGATCAGATTGTAATAAGCTGGAGCCAAATAAGTTGGCTGCTATAACACTTTGTAGTTGCTTTCAGTGTCATTCAGGCAGTCATTCATAGTTAAAACTGGCAGTAGTAATTACTGACTGAGATGAGAGAACCTCACATGCACGCAGTTCTGCAAGTCAAACAAGGCTAGTGCTGCTGCACAGGCTTCCCTGTGTACACAGGTTTAATCATTCACAGATTGGGTGGATTCATCTGACCCCAGCTGTTTGAAAGTCTGCTGCTCTTTCCTCACCCCAATTAGTGGCCAGAGCAGTGGATGATTTGTATGTAAAATTATGCAAGAAATCTTCCGGTTTAATTTTAACCTTCCTGAAACTAAAATATTTCTTATACGATACCACAATTTATATTTAAAGTCACTTTCTCCATATTTATCAACCTAATAGGAAATTCTCTGTGCGAACCATTGACCCCTAATGAAAAAATTGTTCATCTCTGTAAATCAAAGTGTTGTTATGTCTCCTGTCATTCTTCTATATAACCTTAAAGATAACATCTCAGTAACAGTAGAAAACGTACTGTATAGATAGATGCTGACTCTACAGATGTTTTCAGTAGCTCACGTTACAGTCATGGTTTCTCCATCTGCATCAGGAAGAGAGGCTCATCACTGCAGGAAAGATCAATATTAAATGCTCTGAGATAACATTTTCTTGCAGAACGTAATCAATTTGGATGCATTCTGGTTTAATTTAAAGAAAGTAAAACTTTATCAGATGTTCTGCTTTATAACCAGCATCAACAGTTGTTGGGAGTTTAATTTAACTCAAATAGTTTTTATTTTCTCAAGCCATCATCACAGGAACAATATAAAGACAATCTAGCCCAGCTTTAGCCTTTTAACTTCAGCTTCCACTCATAGGGAAAATAAGAAAATCCATCAGCTATATTTAGCAGCAAGCGGTGCAGCATTACTGCATCAAAGTAATGTACGAGTCCAAGCTGAATTTTATTTTTAGTTTACCAAATTGACTGAGGATGTTCTTCTGTGTTTTCCCAGGAGACAGACTGGATTACATGACAGTTCTAATAAAATGTCAGTGCAGATATCCTCTCATTTAAATGTCACTCCCATCATACTTCCATGATGCACAACATAAAAAATGTATTTCTGCTTTATTAACATACTATATCTGATGAAACGGCATTATGTCCTGTATATTTAAAACATTTCTCAGCTCCAATATTTTTGTCAATGTTGGCAAATTTTGAGTGTGGTTTTATAAACCATATAAAACCTTTATCAATCAAAGTGTGTTGAGGTAGTGTTACACACATAGAAACAGGAAAACCAACAGATAAACCTCTGCTGAAGTATCTTTTTTAATTATTCTACTGAGGGTCATTTCTAGATTCTGTGTGTTGTATCTGCAGCACAGTTACCGTGAAGTGGGAATACTGCTACTATACCTGGGTGTCGGCGTGTCCGTCTTTTCTGGGATTGCTTACACCGCTGAATGTGAAGAGGTAAAGTTTAAGTGATGCTTAGTAGTTTAGAATCCCTATGTAGCTCTTCTGTGAATATACTGTATTTAATTTAGTTTATAAGAAAACTAATTTGTTGTTTAAACCCTTACATCGACAGTTTGTTTTTGCTTTGCTAGCAAGACAATTTATTTTCCTCATCCTCCTTGTTGATCCAGCCTGAAGTGTTTGTGTCATGGGGGTTAATGAGCATCTCCAAAGGCAATCAGCTTTGTCAGAGTCTGCTATGCCATGTCCTCTGATATTTGCAAAGTTGAAACTGGGGACAGAGAACAAAGTTCTAACATCTATGTTCTAATAAGAACTAATAAGCCAGAGGATACATCATCCTCTGTTTTAAACATCCATCTCTACCTTGTACTTTCTTTCAGGATGTAGGCTTGGACACAATCCCGGCCTGCTGGTGGTGGGGAACTGTCAGCATGACCACGGTCGGTTACGGAGATGTAGTGCCTGTCACAGTCGCCGGAAAGCTAGCAGCCAGTGGATGCATCCTGGGTGGCACTCTGGTGGTGGCTCTGCCCATCACTATCATCTTCAACAAGTTCTCCCATTTTTACCGCCGGCAGAAAGCTTTGGAGGCGTCGGTGAGGAACAACAACAACCGCAAGAAGATCAAAGTGAGCTGCGAGAATGAGCTGGAAGAGGATGAGGAATCGGACGGGGACAATCGCTGCCTGGACGATGATGATATTGATGACATTGAGGAAGATGACATTGATTTTGAGGATGAAGGAGGGGTGATAAACTACAGCTATGTGGAGCATCTGTCTTACCCATCAACAATGAGAAAGCAGGAGCTGTATCAGCTGTAAGGTCTGAAACTTTATGCCAAATAATGTCAACTTAAACGTAATGGACTCGATACACCATGGGAACATTAACTGACCCTGCTTTGCTTAGATTGAGGTTTCAGGATCAATAAGGTGATGGAGACAGGTTGTAAGAGGGGATCACACAAGCTTTTTGGGTCTTCCATGAATTATTGTACTTTTCTGCCACTGAATGTGCATGTGGGCTGTTTCAGGACTGAACTTTTGTTCATTGGATTTGTAGCTCTGCTTGTGGAAAATTGAAAAAAAAAAAGAAAAACAACAAAACAAAAAAAAACAAAGGACAATGGCACACAATATCAACGTCAATGCCTACACAGAACTGAATGTATGAGAAAAAGCATGCTGACCTGTAATGTAAATAAAAAATACCATAGAAATCTTTTTTGCTCTTGGCTCTAAAGCTACAGCTAGTAGTTGTTAAATTTGTTAAAGTTAAACCAGCTAACCTCGCCTGAGAGAGAAATTACAGAGCAGAAAATCCAAATAAAGATAGATATACATTAAGAAAACTAAAAAATACTGAATGCATGAAGATTCAACATTTTCAATTATATGCTTTGCACAAAAAGCAAGCACAGTTGTTTGATTATTTTTTTGCTGTTGCAAACCTTCTAGACTTTAAATCTTTTACTGCTGTGAAAGCTGTTTATTCAGTTTAAATGGTGCCACATTTGTAAGGAAAACACATTGCCTTGAGCAGCAGAGCTGAGAATGTGGGTTGTTCCCATAAAAAAAAAAAATTGGCAAATCGTTTGTGCTACCAACTCTTATTTTGTACCACTTACTACTTTAAATGAAGAAACAAGACAATTGGCTATTTGACAATTTATTTACTTAAAGGGGGAGTAATGTGTATTTTCTAAGTACATACTGCCATTTTATAGCACAATTAAGTAACTACGTTACCATCAGGTGTTATAAAAATGCTGTGTATATCAAATAATGTGAAAGAAATTTGACTTTGCAGTTTGATGCCTTGAAATTGTCCTCTCTGTAAGAAACTCATGCTGCAGATTTAAGGATTTCTCAAACATGTTGCATGAAAGAATTAAAGCAACACTCCCGGTAAGATTTTTTTAAAAAAAAAGAAGGAATAACATTATTACATAATTTTAAGCTAAAAAAAATTATCTTACAGAATATCCTCCTTCAAACAGGGGCCACTACAGGGCGGGTTGTACCCAACCACAAACTCTTGGTAACACGCTAATCTGGAAAAGGGGTTTTGGCTTTGGGACACACTCAACGTTTCTTATGGGCACAACCTCCATGACACACAATAGACTTTCGTTACACTTGTGACAAAATTTAAGACGAAATGGACAGGAAAACCATCAAATGCAATCTTTTTTTCAAAATGATTCAGCTAATCTCTTTGTGTGAAAACTCTGCATTAAAAGGATTTGACTCTTATTAGGTACTTTATCCACCTGCAGGACACCCTAAATTTACTGCCAGTGCTACACAGACACCACTAAAACAACTTGTGAACGTAAAAGATCACCCAAAATCAGCACTGATAACATATTCTTCAAGTTTGCATGTTAAAAACAAATATTGTTGAACTATGTTATTGTTGCATTTTTATTTTAATTTATGGTGTATAGTTTTACATTTCTGATGCCATACTTCTGTGTATTCTGTGCTATGTAATTAATATATTTCCTGTATGTAATTTTAGGAGGTCATTTTGAAGAGTTTGCGGCATGATTTTATTAAACTACCTCTTGCGTATACACAGCAGCTCTCTTTTCACCTCTGCAGAAAATCCTTGTAGCAGAGCAGTGTGTTTTGGGAATAGGGTTATGGAGTGGTAATGCTCTACTACTGAATGTGCTCTCTCTTCCTTATGCCAACACTCCCTTTTACCCGATGGCAGCTGCTCACCGATAAGCCTGGAAGAAGGTTGTCGTCTTCATTTTAATAAAGTTTTCATGATTTGCTCCTTTTCTGCTGATTTATTTAACTTGGGTAGGTGAGGAGGACACAGTCTCATTGGGGGCTTAGCAGGAATGAATGAAGAGGCAGCATAAAGGACTACAACTATTCCTCTGAGTTTGCCTCTATTAGAAAATAGAGTCATCCAGACATTACTCTGCCCAGTCTATTGAAAGTTTTCCTTTTGTGTTTATAATAATCATGATTTAGATTTATTTCACCGTACGAAGGCCTGACTACACCAGGAGGGTCATATTATCTTTAATAACAGTGAGAACCTCAGACCTCTAGCCTAGTCTAAGCAAGTTCACCATTTTCTCAAGTGGCATAAGTCCTGAAAGACATGAACAGGTTATGACCTTTTTGGGTTTAATGCTAAGAATTGTTGTCTCTTCCTCTGCCATAATTGGGCAATTTAGAAATCAAAAAAGCTTTGAAGCGATACTTCGCAGCAGGTGATTGCGGTTCGTGGGTCACGTAAACCCTTTCAACACAGAAAATTCACTTTCCAAAATCCATCCTAAAGATAAAAGCTTGTTTGAAAGACTACAAGATGAAACCTGAGTGAGTCTGAAAAACAGAAATTAAATTATAGCCGTTCTGCTGCTGAGCTTATGCTTCACTTCATGGATGACTGAGTGCGGCAGGTTTTTATCCCATGCCTTCGGAGGGAAAATCTCTGCTAGAATATCTGCAAGCAGAAAGGAGAAGTGTGGCTGCGTCATTCCCAGATGGTTAAACCGTATCATATGCATGCCTGTCACAATAAAATTTTCTGGATGTTAAATTGTCCCAGTAATTTCTGTGATTAAATTATATAGTTTTAAAACTATTTTCAAGTAATAATGCAATTTCAACCTCTCAAAGACCAATAAACCTTAATTTAATAAAGATTACTTAACACTGGAATGTATTTCAAATACCCAAAATAAGACATGACAGTCAAAAATAAGTAAGACATAACTAAAAACCACACGCAACTGAAAATGTACAGTTGTGTGTACATAACATTTTTGAAAATTGCCCTTCAAAAATGTTAATCAGAGTGGAGAATTGAGCTCAGTATTATTTATCATGCAATTAAATGATTCATTGCTTATTGCAGCAAGCTTAATTCTCATAAGAGTATTATACCACAAGAGTAATGTAGTGGCATCTCCTTGAGTCTTTGTTCCTCTATATCTGTAAAGAATGTTCTCCTAGAAGATACTGTCAGGCATTTTGATCAGACAGCTAAAATCTCCTCAATGTTGCACAGACACCCTTCACTGAAATATAACCCAGATGTAAAATTAATCAGAAAGAGAAATTGTTCCCCTGTAAATGTCAGGACAACATCACAAATTGGTCTTACAAACAAGACTCACTTGGACACAAGTGTTCGTCCTCTAAGCACACACATCTATCTAATTAGGGTTTAGAGAAGCAGTGAGCTCGCCGAACGGCAATGGGGAGTGAGATGAGATTTGTTGATGGCTGATTAAATATTAACTTCAACTATTTTGGCAGATGTAACTCAACATGGTGAGGATAAAAGGAGGAAAGGAAAGAATCTCAAAGGTTCAGCTGGGACAAGAAAAGGCTTTTAGAAAGTCAAGGGGACATGGTGCCTAGTTGCTCTGTCCGCTGTTCAAAGTTGAGCTAAAGTGAGAGGAGAAAATGAACCAACAGAGGCAGGAAAACACATCCTCATGCAAATATAAATATATGCTTCCAGCCTTTATTTTATAGTGAAATCTAAAAGTTTGCCTACTCCAATTCTTCAGAGCTGGTGCAGAAGCCTCATAAGTTATTTATTTGATTCAAGTGTTTAGAACCATAGGAGCATCTAAAACATCAGAGACCAAAAAAGGCCATTTTTACATCTTTTTCTCTCAAGTTAAAGCATAAAAACATTCCAATATGAGTCCATAGGATGGAAAAAAGTGATCAATTGTTAAAACCCGCACATGCACAATTAAACATTTGGGAAATCCAAACAAACAAAAACAAAAACAGTGAAGGTTCAGGTTAATATAATTTATAAACATCTATCTTTGAAGAGAATATGTTAATACATTTATGTTGATCTTAAATAAATTTCTGGGTAAAATATACAAAGTATTCAATGTTAACTCACACTTCTAAAATTCAACCACAGGTAATTTTACAAGGTAATTATTTCATAACGTTTCTGCTTAGGGGCAGCAAGAAAAACACAATCCTGTTTAGTTTGTTTTTTTATTGAAGAAGCAAACAAAATACACAAACCAAATACCACTGATAGCAACATATGCTTGACCTGTACTGCATGCTGTACTTTAAGGCAGATACACCTCAGAGTAACGAGTAAACTCACATGCAGACAAGCTGTATTGTACTTAGAGGCAGAAAAGGAAATAACTTCTAAACTCCTGATTTATTTATACTAAAAATCTGTCAGATTTTAATTGACTGAGCCACTGACTGAGCCACATACTTTCTAATAAATCCTACATCTATTCACAATTTAGCCTTTTTTTCCCCAATGTTTAGTTATGAGGTTTAAACTGTTTCTAAAAACACTGCATTTTCATGAAAAGACATACAAAACTGAAAAAGAAACAATTCCAGCAGAATAGTGGCAACATAACATCAGCAGGATCACATTGTAAATTACAGTAATTAATTCCAATTGTACACGTAAATAATTTAAATAACAAATTAAATGACCCATAAGCTGCTTTAACAAAATTAATTTTCTCTTTCCACAGATCAAAAGTTTACTGCTACTGAAAACTTTTGCAGAAAGTTTTCTTTATGGTTGTGGAGCTGCAGCTTCCTGCTGAGGTAAAGCCGACCTCCTTGCTGTTGTGAAAGTTAAATTGTTGCTTTTCAAACAAAAAGACAAAAAAAAAAAAAACTTGCAACATTGCAACAAGTTTTATAGCAACCTTTGCCTTCTGTCTGTTCTCCAGTGATTTTGACTTTGCTCAGCAGAACTCATTATTCTCCAACTAAGTCAATAATATTAAGGCTACATTAATATTCAGGAGTTGCCCTTTTTCTGTGCTGTTGTTAACAAAAAGGTGAGGACTGGTCACAAAAAGAAAAAAAAACAAACAGTGCATTCAGAGTAATACCACTGGCTAACGTAAGAATCCCTTTAGCTTGTAACAAAAACAGAAAATGAGTCTTATTACAGAAAACCATGGCATCCACAGAACAAGCTCAGTTAATTACAGCATATAGTTGAAGGGATTCCCTCCATCATCAAACACCCGAGCTCCTCTGCAGTCTAAAACACAACCACCGCACACGGCCACGTTTTTCTTACAGTACCTACGGACGTCATGCGGAGCATTTCTGAACAACTACAGTAGTTTCTCATCGTCATTATTTTTTCACCCCTGAGGAGTTCCACGACCTGAGAAGCTTGTTTTACTCTGACACAGTTCCTAAAGGTTCTCTTCCTTTCTGACTGTGTCGACTCTAAACCTACGTAACAAAAATATACTCGGTCCCTTTACTTAGTTATTTCTCTTCTGTGCTGGATGAGAAGCAGATATGTACGACATGCTGGCGAATCTTAGGAATGTTACAAGTAAAGCTGGATCAGATCTGGACTGAGGCCCTTTGGCAGCTGCTTAAAAGTTAAGTTGAAGGAAAAAAAAAGAAGCTGTGTTAAATCTGGTCTATATACTTGTCTAGTTGGGGTTGTTTTAAAGGTTAGTTTGGAATTATAAACACCACAGCAAAAAAAAAAAAGAGAAAAACATTAAAAGGGCACTGGTGGTTAAAAAAAGGCAAAATTATTACAACATTAAACTCCCTTAAAAAAGTCTTTCCGCAAACACAATCATAAAGTTTTGTGACTCGTCACTTAATGGTGTTTATAATCCTAGGAGCCACTAATGAAGACCAAAGAGGGAAAAACAAATGAAACTGTTTTAATTTCTGCTTATTTAACATTTCAATGTGATGCAAAATAATGTGAAAATAATTTCAACCACCACAATGAAATAGGTGTAAGTAAATCTCTGAAGGACATTACTGTACGATGGTTTAATTTAAACTAGAATTGTTGAGTTAAAATTGCTCAAAGGCAGTGTAAACATTGGAAAATTCCCCATCTCTGTGCTTTTAAATACTCATATAACTTTTAAAATAGTTTGTGTTTGTCTTGTCTTAATTGATCCTCAGATTACTCTTTAAAGGAATGTCTACTAAGGCAACAGCAGACAAACACAAACGGTTCAGATACAAAGTTGAAAATCCAGAACATAAATTTGAAGTGAGGAAAATCACAGAGGGATGCCGACGCTGCTGTGATAGAAAAGAAGGAAAAAGTGGGCTAATACTAACAGACATCGTCGTAGCAGTCGCATGTTTTCGTAAAATTGTGCAGCTTTAATTCCGGGCAAAACATAAAGCTAAAGATATTTGTGCCATAATCCTATAAGTTAAAAATAATAAATCTGCACAGTAAAAAAAAAAAAAAAAAAACTTTTAGGAGAAAGCAACATAACCAACATTATTCAGGCATGAATCATATTGTGAAAAACAGCAAAATAAATTCCTTAAAATCTCACTGCCTCCTGTCTAATGTTTTTGCATTTTGTCTCTTTAAAGCAACAGATTAGTGGAAAAAACAGTCATGTAATGAGGCACACAATGAAAGGGTTTCAGGTTTTCCTATGTATTATACAAAAACCCAGTTTTACATTCAAAGTTGAGGGTAAAAATTACAAACAAACCGAATTAAAGAAACTGAGGTTTCATTAACTATGTGACCAAGTAAACTACGTTGAGGAATAAAAAATAAGCTTGGCCTGTAAGTTTTAATTCTCAGCATTAATTTAGCTACAGCTGGTTGGGAAGGCCTCAAACTGGTTTGAATCCAAATTAATCTTTAAGATGTAAATTGGTCAAGCTGCAGGCCAGTCGTATGCTGGGTGAAAATTTAAAACTCTGTTCTGCTCCCTAGTTTTTTTTTTCTTGCTGAAATGAAGTTATTTGATCCGTTTCTTGGTTTTCACACTCTGAGGGTAGAAACACTAAAACATTTAGCAGCAACAATGTTTTTCCAGCGCTGAGAGCAAACCCTCATTACAAGTACCCACTGACAACAACAAAAAAAAAAACTTAAAGGGATGGTCTGAGAAAAGTCAGTGTCACTTTAGACAAAAAGCGTGCAAGCTTAAAATAAGATGAATAAAACCTCCAGATCAGGTGTTGAAATAAAACTCACTTTCTTCAACTGTCTTTTTTTTTTTAAACTAAATGAGCTGTAAGAGTGCAGATTCTCTCAAATCAAACCAATATTTTGTCGCTGGAGGTTTGTTTGAGTTCAAGTTCCAGATCCACCTGATCCACAGCCTCCCAGATGTCACATCCAGCTGCATTAAAACATGTCCAGCCATCAGGAGGAGACATCTGTTAAAACAGCAGTTAAAAAAAAAGAAACCATCCTGTTGTGTTCGTCCTGTGACGAGCTCTGCAGATCCTTCTCAGAAGTTCTGGTGAAGTCGCTTTTTGGCCGCGATGGCGTCGAGGATGGGCTGCCGCTTGGCCTGGTAACGCTGGCGGATCTCCTCTATCTCCTGCTCCATCTGAGGATCCAGGGAGGCGAGCCTCACCCGCAGCTCCTCCACCGACCACGTACCGACCTGCACACAGAAAGAACAAACTACGTCAACTCAATGATTATGTCATCGTCCGCGGGCAGCAACTGTCCAAAACAAATGCTTCCCAACACAAATAAATTTTCTGGTGGTATGTTGTAAATGGTCATAATAAATGTTTTTGTTTTACTTAAAAGAGAACACTTGTAAACAAAATCTAATATGCTTCTATCTAATTCATAGTTTAGAAGCAACATCTAGTGTGAAGACTTCTTGGTAAAATAATCTGCTTTTTCTAAGATTAGTCTCTACAATATAAGGTGTTCACTGTTACTGATAATCTTGTTACAATATTTACAATATATGTAGAGGAACTCTGCATCATATATCCAGGCTGATCTTTGGTCAAATTGCCATTGAACATGGAATTTTATAACATGCTTTATAATCTAAAATACTCATATTGGCCAAACCCAAGTTGGGTTTCTCTACACTAAGCAGAGAGTTAATAAAAACACAGTTTGTGATCTGTTATTTCACTGATAAATTTTGCATTAAAGACACCATAGATGAGGTTCATCAACACTGCAGTACTTACAAAGGTCAACCTGGATTGAACTGTTCTAGACTGGTCACTTATAAAAAAATAAAACAGTTTGATTTACGGAATATCTCCCTTCTTTCTTTCTAAAGGCAAAAGAGCAATGAATAAAAAAAATCTTAATATGATTGAGCGTTCCTCAACTCACATTTAGTTGGAACATTAAGTCCCTTAACTCCACGGTGTCTGAGTGTACCCGTTTTAGAAATGGCATTTATTGCCATGAATTTGGCATCTCTTGCTCTGTTGCAGGTCTGTGACTGGGAACGGTGCCTTCTTTAGCTTTCCCCAGGAGGTTTCCCCTCTTAGCTTTTACCAGCAGCACATCGCTCTCAAGCTATTTATTACCTACGATCAATAGAGCTAAAATTACACTGATGTCCTAGTCCACTACACAGAGTCCAACGAAGAAACGCTGGAAGGTCCTGCAACTGGGCGACACTAGGGTTTGTGATTTAGCTGTCACTGAAGGGTCAGCATCTGCATGAGATTCTCCAAGAGCAACCCAGAAGGATTATTAGAGCAACCCTGCAATTATATACAGATAAAATGAAGCAGAGTGTTGGTACACTCAATGAATTGTCACCTAGCGAGCGATTCATTTGTGTTTTCACCTTGAAAACATTCAGGCTTCTTTATCTTTTGATTTATACACAGTTTGGGAATGTCATGTTTTTAATCCAGGTTGAAGTGAGAGTTTAAAGTTTAAAGTAATAGAACAGCATAGTGTCAAGCTGCCATGGATTGTTAACGGTCATAACATAAATGTGCTTTTCTAATCTGAATTGGAGCGCAGTGACTTGGCCATGCATCATGCATTGTAATTAAGATTTAAAATATTGGATTAAAGTCAGTCAGACACAAAACCTCATCTGACAAATTACTTTGAACTGATCATCAAAAAGTAGAAATGCTTAAGTCTTAACTGAATCAATGCATGCTATGCTACTATAGATGTGTTCATAAAATATTCCTAGAGTCAGCTTTAATAATTTTTAATTAGTTTAAATAGAACAGAACTGTTTCAAAGTAAGAATAAGTGTAAATGTAACAATGATTGATTTATATGTATTAGTTAATGCTACTGTTTCAGGCACTTTAAACTCCTATTCTCAAATATTTTGCTTATGATTGCCTGAGAAACTTTCACTTTTCTTAAAACTAAAATCACTCCTACTACTGTGTAAATGATTGCTGTGCTCTTCCCAGCACACATGCCCTTCAAAAAGACACTTCATAGATTGTTTAACTGATTGATGAATTTTTAGCACATAGTCTGAGTCTATTCTCCAACACAGCATTACAAACATTTAAAAATATATATTTTATTTGCTCTTAAATGATTCATCAATTACCCAACAGAAGCATAATATCCAAAATGAAAAATCTTCATGTACAAGCAATCTTGATTGCTTAAATAAATAATCTTGACAAGTCTTAACTTTGATCCTCATATTTACTTTTCTGTCAGAATAATTACAAACAGCTCTGGTTTCACTGAGCCTTAGTTTTAAGGGTTGATCGGACTTTAGAGCAATAATAAAAAGCAGTGAGGGGAGAGGAGGAATGAGGGGAAAGGAAGTTGAAGAATAAAAATAGACGTAAAGAGGACAGAACGGAGTGAGACACTGGTTCTTCTACATCTGCTTCTAATGAAATATTTAGGTTATAATGTTCAAAACAAATATTCTGTGCTGCATTGTCACATCACTAAAGCTGCTAAATCAAAAACCTAAACAGAACCCTAAATAAAGACAGACTTAGATATTATGTAAACTGAAAGTCCTATTTACTATTATTACACATTTTATTACAAAAAAATATTGTGATTAGTCAAATTAACACAAAGCAAGTCCTTTCAACCAGAAACCTCTAAACTCAGTTTTAAAATGTTTAAAAATATGCCTGTAAATAAATGATGCTGTTTAACTACATTTTTAAAAAAAAGCCTGCAAACAACAAAAACAAGTTCACAAATCTGAAATAAAACGAGGCCAACTGGAAGCTGTCAAACTGTGTTAATGTATTATGGGATGTTTTTTTAATCCCTTCATTTGAAAGTCTAATGGAACAATACGTCTCACCCAGTAGGATTTATGTTAACTAGTAAAGCCTTTTTGATCTTCTAAAACACCGACAGTTGTGGTGCTGTAAAAGTGATCACATTTAATCATTTTCATCCATTTTCATAAGATGTTGACTAAAATAACTACTTTTAACAAAAAATATCATAAAACACTGTAGCAAAGATTATTGTGGTCTCTAATTTGTTTTTGTACTTAAAAACATGTTCCTTACATGTTCTGTTCAATACATTAAAAAAAAGACATTAACACCAACGTGTTGAGAATACTTACAAGATTAAGAATTTTAATGAAAGGTATAGGAAATTGGAAAAGCAATAAGTTAAAATCCACAGTAAACAAAAGTCACATAAAATCAAGCCAAAGTTCTCCTAAAGAGAAGAAATGAGTTTTTAACCAAGATTTAAAACCGTAGTAGAGGTGGAGTGACCGTGGACATGGAGTTTGCTCTACATCATGGAAAAGGAACGATCACTTTTCCACCTCAAACAGCTGGTTGGAATAGAGAGAAGCAGCTGGTCAGTGATTATGAGGTGATAAGACGACTTAACTGCAATTATTCGCTTTTCAAATTTAAAATGAGGATGAAATAAAACTTTGATTATATAAGAAAATGTCATAACCCCCATTTCAAAGTGCTTTTTACATCATATCAAACACAGAAACACAAAGTCATCAAGTGGGGGGTTCTTGCTTTTGCATCCATAAAAGGTTTACCGGTTACACTCCTACTGTGTTATATTGGAACGAAATACCTATTGGTATTTTTATTCCCACTCACGCTCGCAATCACACAGTTTAAAACGATGTAAACAGCCTTTCAACGGGCTTCCGGCACGAGGCTCCGAACACCTCTTTCACGGAATTTCGAGCAGGGACTCCGTCGTCCCTCACAGATTTTTGTGCAATTCTATGGTACCTGTTAGTGTCTAGAATTTACAGGGTTTTTGTTACCATCTGTCAGAGAGTAAGAATATCCTGTCACTAAGAGTGTGTTATGTGCAAACAACAGTAAATCTGACAGTAGGTGATACAGTGCATCTATTTAAGAGAATCTATGGGGAAAAACAAAATAAAATCTGGGTCAAGTTACCCATCACTGGCAGCAACGGAAACAAAAACAGAAAACCTTCAAGCAGCAGAGACCTAAACCTCCAGAGGTACATGTAACACACAAACCGGCAGCTCATCAAAAAATTATGAAGCCACACATGCATGTTTATACCAGCACACAAATATAGCTGTTCTGTTTTTAGACACAGACTTGTATGGCCTTGAACAGTGAAAAAAAAACTATAATTTGTTGTAATCATTAAACAACTACAATTATATATTGTAAAAATGATATCCCTGTATGTTTCCAATGTTTAATTCCACTTTTATTAACATTGTGCTGCTGTTACCCTGTTTTTGTTTACAAAGAAATTTAAACGAAACTGATTCAAACATAAATATTTACTTATAGTTTCATTAAAGCTGCGCAGAGGAAGAGTGAGAAACAGCATTTGGTGAACATGTAAAGGTGAAATGGCAGTCCTGTTAGAGAAACCATCCTATATTTAAAGGTCAAGTATTTAATATTTAATTCCAGTAGCAGCTGCTTGCTCTGTGTAAATGTCTCTGAGCAAGACAAACACCACCTGTATTTTCACAGTAATGTAACTTCTGAAGAGGTAATCATAACGCTGAAATACATTACTTATGTTTCCATCCAAATGTCCAGGAATTTTGAATTAACTTTTTAAATGTTCCAAAATAAAAGAAAAAAAAGAAAATAAAAAATATGAATTAGATGTATTTCCATACTGATTTGGAGCGAATCAACTAGTATCCGCAAAGTGTAATTTTGCCAAATGTTGACATTAAGCTTGGCTGTGATACATAGGAAGTGGAGATTGTGAACTAGCATGGGCCACACATCTGAGAAAAATTAAGAAGCTGTCAGCAATGTTTGTAAAACTGTATAGAAACATTTTAGGTCCTCTGATTTTTTCCTAACTTTTTTGCCAACTACATATTTTTTTTGCCTGGGACAGTAAGTCGTTTATAAAATACAAAATACAATAAAATAAACAATATTCACATTATATTCCTTACATGTGTAGCAAATAGATTATTCAACTTATAATATTTACATTTTGCAGAAAAGGGTAATGAGTCACGGCAGCTTTACATCCTGCCATCTAATGTTGTACTGAATCTCTAAGCATGGAGCTTTACAATCAAACTAAAAGCTCATTTCCAACATTTTTCTTTTTTTAAAATAAGCCTAAAAGCTGCTTGTTTTGTCTGGTGCCAGAGAAAACTCCAACCGCATGTGATACTGTAATTAAAATGTGAACATTTCTCTAAGACAAGACAAAGATTTTCATTCTATTAAACTACTGTTTGTATTACAGTAAATTTATTTCCAGTCTTAATCAGATCAACTCCAACATATTGCTTTCGTTAATTGGACCCAGTGAGAGGCCATCCAAAGGCAGAACGAGTTAACGAGCACTGAAGCAGATGTTCAGTTTAAAGTCTAGAATCAAAAGCAAAAGAAATACTGACTGACAGGATATGCGGCACATACAGCGGGTGTTGGACCTCAGGTTCAGTTTCACACTATTCTGAACCACAGATGTAACTTAAAAGTTTCCCATTACTGTTGGGCATATTTGCAAACATATTGGTGAGTGATAAATGTGAGATAGCATGTGTTTATTTCTGAAACTGGGCAGAAATGTAGATCTGCTTATAAAAGAGCTTCACCAAGCAAAAATGTTTCTCTGCACATAAAGCTTGCCCACATTTAAATGAGGTATTGTAAAGGAATGCCTGTGCACATTTATTGGTATTTTTGACAATTACAACTTGAGCAAATTTCTTGAGATGCAAAAATAATTCCCTTCATTTTGATGGGTATCTTTGCTCCTATGTGCATTTGGTGCAATATGCTTTCTGAATTCAGAGCAGGCACAAAGCAAATTGTGGAAGCAGAAAACTTCCAAAAATAGAGAACATTGCACTTTTTGAATTCCTCCCAGAGTGAGTTACAGCGTCATAAAAGCACAACCAGATACCCATCAGCTTGAGAACACCTCTGCCTCACAGGACACCGAGTGCTTGGTAAAGTTACAATAAACACCATGTTTTTCCCCCTTCTCTCTCTCAGCAGTTTGAAGAGTCAGTTTCATACTTACCATTTCAAGATCTCCTTCACCAGGGAGTTTGCGGTTGTCTGCATTGTTTTCTCCACGGCGTCCTCCATCATTGTGATTGTTTACCTCCTTCTCTTTCTGCTCAAAGTACTCCAGAAAGGACGGTTTGGCTGGTTGCATCGTCTCATCTCTCCCTGTATGGCACACAACCAAGTCAACATTTATTTGACTGTGTAGCAAAACTCAACATATCACATGCTTTCTGCTTTACATCATTAGCATTATGAAAATCTGGGGGGAAAAAAGTTACAATAGGCAACAGAATTGGTTGGATTTGATTCAAACTTAAAGCACCAGATGCTAATTCAATCATATGATGTGGTTATTGTTGCGTAACAAAGCAAAAAAAAAGAAAATCACATTGTTGTGAAGTTAAAGTGAGAGTGGATTTAACAGTAGGTGAATTTGGGATATCTGGATGCAGCAAAACAAGACAATACTTCCCTGTATTGTCTCATAAACAGAATGAGAAGTTTTTTATTCTCATTCCGTTCCAATAATCATCTTTAAATCTTAATAATTACAGCAGAATTTCTGTTATAAAACAACTTATTTGACTATAGGTTTATATATATATTTTTAATCACAGTACATAGCATCCATTTAAGTAATTTCCTACATTGTATTGCTTTTAATGTAGAATGATTATTCCACATCAGCTAGTATTATTAAACTTGATTAAATTAATACTTTTCACAAAGTTTTTTCCCCCCAATCATGTTGAAAAACACGCTTATTCATGGATATAGAAAAAACAGTAATCAACATAAAATAAAACACTATACAGTTACATCCTAGAGCTAGAATCAGCATACAAATGAGGCTAGCACAATGCTCAGAGTTTTGATACTTTTAACTGCATGCATAACTCTTGTATGCAATTCCCCTAATCCCTTGATTAAGGGAACTACTGCAGGTTACTGCTCACCAAGCCAGCATTACTGTTCCTACTTACAACAATTTACCTTCACAGGGATCAATTAAATGCTAAATTATTAAAGCAGCGATAAACTGAACCATAAAGCAACACGACAAATGTGATAATGTGGAGAAAAACCTAACCTTTAAGTCTTAAAAACAACAATTATGTTGAACAAACAACAAAACGGATTTTATCACTGCTTCAATAAAAAAAAGAAACATTCTGAGAGTGTAAACCAGATAAAACTAATAAATAATACAACAAAGTGTGCATAGTATGTCCATTATTGAACTGCAGGATAGAAAAGCCGGCCAGTTATAGCATTTTATCATCCTTTTTTCAACACACACATAGCAACTGAACAGTTGTGAACAAAAACACACAAAAAAGACAGAACATTGTTTGATATCAATACTCATATGTTAATTAGTGGCCAACATCGACTGGTACCAATGTTAATGCCTATATGTTGTGCATGTTGTGGTGATGTGTGCATTTTAAAGCAACACATTTTTTTCAAAGAAATTAACTAAAGATGGACACAAAAAATTACACTAATGTAGGGAGAAAAATAAGTCTGAGTAAGTGTAAATGTCAATACAATTTGAGTTGAACTTGTAAAAAAGTGTGTAAATGGGTCAAAAATGGGAGGAATCCTATGTAATCGTGCGTTGTATAAAAAATTTACCAACACGGATGCATCTATATTAGTTTCTTTGGTTGTATGGGAGTTGAAACAGCTGCACTAACTGTGTGTCACAACTTTTACTCGTGTGAGTGCACCAGTGGAATAAATCAGTGAGTGTAGTTCAGTGTTGGACTCATGGCTTTAATAAGCTGTGGTGTTATCGAGGGAAAACTCCCACGGCCTGCAAACATCAGAAAGAAACAACAGCCACAGTGTGAATATTGTGAAAACCGTTCATGTTTCTGCTACTAATTTAAAGTTTTCATCGGAAATCCTTTTCACTTAATGAAATATTTAATTTCACAAAAGCATATTTTATGATGAACCTTTCAACATAGCATTATCCCATTGGAAAGAACAGGAAAACATAAAATTCACAATTGCACATAGGTCGATGTGCATTTAAACCAGATTTGTGATCAATAATGCAATTAAAGAAATGGAAAATTAATACTTTGAAAGCCATACTCTTTCTTCAGTCATTTTAATGATTCAACACTCAATTAGCTCATGGCCCACAATGATGCTCGGCTTTTAATTACAAGACTTTAATAATAATATATCGGGGCTTTCTGCTGACTGAATCTAAAATAAATTCTGAAGAATCTCTTGTTTACTCCAGGTTGGACTTTATCATCATGGGAAATGCCAGTCCTTTATCACACAGTGGCAGTCAAGTCTAATTTAAATGTATTAAATAAATATTCACAGTACAAATACCACTAAGCAACCTGGTGCTTTTAGGATGTGTCGCAGAATATGTGTGATCAGAAAACAATGTTGCAAAGATTCTTCCATTACACTTAAAAGCAATCCTTAAAATATAGATGTAATGATCACCAGTTGAACCTGAACAATTATTTTCAAAGTGATGGAGATATCAAAGAGTCACCATGCACAGCTGAAATAAAATTACCATGTACAGTATATGATTAATGTTAGTCTATTGATGTGTGAGTGATTTGGTCTCAGGTTGTAAAATGATTTTAATCTAAACTCAGATGTGCAAAACCACACTACAAACATTTATGAAACATTCAAGACAAAATTAAAACTTTATTTTGGAACAAAAACAAATGCATCTTCTTAGACCCTAGATACCACATGAACAAAACAAAAAAGGAGATTAACTTGTAAGGGGTTATGTGTACTTTTTGCAACTTGCTGAAACAGGTATTGCAACATTTTATGCATCTGTAAATAATTAATTTGTAAAGCCATTGGTGAGGAACTCTTAATATTCTAGAAGAGACTACCAACAGTGAATTTAAATTGACATAATTTAAAATTTCTTTAAACTTTTTCTGCTTTATGAAATTGTAAATCCTCAGTTCTGTGAGGAACTAATAACAGCAGCTCAATAAATAGCAGACCAGAGTCAATATTATTGCCAAATATACGCAAAGCCTGCTTTTCATGAGAATATATATACATATACCTGTATATATAAAACAAAAACATCTGAGGTCTTGTGCTGTCTGAGAAGAGCTTCTCTCACTTATTCTCAGACACTGAGCTTAAAAAAGTCCTAAGTTAAGGAAGCTTTCCATAGTTTCCCAATATGGAGATGCCACCCGCCCACCTAAAATAATCAGATAACTGAAGGTCAGCCCTATAAGAAATCATGATCTAATATCTTTTTAACTTTAGTTCACCATCTGCTGCCGTTTGGTAACTTCAGCAATTATCTGACTGTCCAAAATATTTTCAGCCGCAGCTTCATAGCCCTATAAAGTGTGACCTGCTGTGCTTTGTTGCCTCTCCGTGCCAACCAAATGTGGAGGGAAGCAAATTAGTGAGCAGTATTAAATGCATCCTTTCTTTTTAAAGTTTTACAGAGAAGTTTTGCTCTTATTACTGTTACTGTGAGGAAAACTTGGAACAGTGGCGACATAAGGAGAAGATTCCTCCAGCAAAAACATCAAAATGACTTAAGGACTCTGTTGAGAAAATGTTGTAAAATCAAAGTGGCTTACAGCAATCGTACAACAAAACGTTTTTCAAAGACTGGCACAATGCCGTGCCTAAACAGCAAAAGAGCTTTTCCCTCTTTCTGCTCATCTGTTGAGCCTTTTTCTGACACAATAGTTAAAGTATGTCAACGTGGATCGCCCCCCTGCCCCCCTCCCTTAACTCCTCCATCTTTCTTGCCATTATAAAATAAGTTCATCATCATCTACTGTAATTACTGCAAAGCACTTAATGAAACATTTCAAAGATTTAAGTTTTGCAGTTTAAACAAGTTAAGCCGTAATAAATTTTGCTATCGTCCATTCCAACCTTTTTATACACATTTAAGAATTTTACAGTAAGAAAACCATAGTAATGTTAAATATATGACAATAACTTACCATACATTTCTTTTAAAAATTTGTTCTATGAAAAATTTTTTAGTGCCCTGGAAAATTTAACTGTCTCCAAAATGTTGATGTAATGCACATGTTACATTGGGCAAAGGCTATGAAGCATTTGTCGTATGAGGCCAGAATGAGCCAAGAATAATTCTAAAAATAACGTCTACCCAAATTTCAATATGAAGATGAAATATTTTGGATGTACAACACATCAGCAATAACATCAGTATTGGTCAATGTTTGTCACTTAACAACATACTGATATTGGAACAATAAGTAAAATTGTTAACCGATGTTTATGTCCATCTTGTTGTTTATGTACGCATCCTGAGGGGGAGGGGATTGGTCGTGTGGTATTAATTCGGGCATGTGATAGTGACGCAGTGCATGATTGTGGTTTTATTTATTTATTTATTTTTTCACAATGGTGTTTATTGGGTGGGGAAATATAGACATACAGCATATGAGTAATACTGGTAAATATTTGTGTTTGGCCATAACAATGTTGGATATTGATATTAACCCAAATTTTCATATTGGTGCATCTGTAAGAAATATACTTTTCCCAATAAAAACCACAAAAGTCTGAGACCAGAATAAAATTTTGGAAGCAAAGAGACATTTTAGGGGAGCTCTGTTGTAAGGAAGAAATTGATTCCTTTAATTACAAAGTTCTACAAAGCCTTGCTTTAAACTTTTCGGTCTCTAATTGGGGGAAAGAATTCTCTGTATTACAACATTCTTTGTATAACACAAGAATATAAATACAGGAATGACTTTTTGCTTGAGCCCATCTTCATTATGAAAAAAAAGATCTAGCAATGCTAATGCCACAAAAGTAGTACAGCTACAACTGAACTTGAAAATACATTTTATTTTTTCCACTTAAAATTAAGACTATACTTAGAGAGCTGACTGAGACAAAATTATTTTTGTTGATCACACTGGCTGGTAATTTAGATTTGAAATGAAAATACAAATCACAGATCCCTTTTCTGCTTTATGATACAATTTAGCCTTGCGCTAAACAATTGCCATTTAACTTGACATAAAACAAGAAAGATAGTGAATTTACATGTCTTCAACAGATTGATCTCTTTCAGCTTTTCCACTAAAGGGCTGTCACAGCGGATCATCAGTCTCCATTTACTTCTCTACAAGAGACCGATGCAAATGAAAACAATCAGGAGACTGATCCAATTATTTGTGACAGATTAGAGTCAAATTTAATACAGTATACTTATATAACTAGATTAAATTGTACTTTCTCTAAACTGAACAAAAAATTTATTGAACTAAATTATTCTGTATTTAAACAGATTTAAATTGAAACTATAAAGCATATAGCACCTAAAATAGCACCTCTGGGGTTTGCTTGGCTATTCTTCTTCTTAATGAAAACGTAAAATTATTGAGTTTGAAAAAAAGAATGTCAGATTTTAGGAATTAATTTTGAAGTAATCTGGTACGCAGTAAGCCTAGAGGCTGACGAGGTAAAACACTTTTTATGAATCAGTCTGAGGGTTAGTAGCTAATCAGTGTAAATAAAAAGGCTTTTTATTTTTTAGTACTATTAGAGGAAAATCGATCTCTAAATCCTCTAAATCCTCTGGGGCCCGGCACCATCAAATCAGAGTCATTAGTTTGGTGAACAGGCAGAGACAAACGCACACACATTAACACCAAAAATTAAAGAAATATCCTTGATTGCAGACGCAAAAAAAGAGAGATGTACACAGTAAATGACACAACAGCAGCATGTAGCCTTTTGATGTAATTATGATTTCCTAAATGTTCCTGTGTTAATGCAGTTTAAAGTGCAAGTAGAAGGGATCCATACTAACGCAATGGTAAGAAATCAGATTGGAGAAGCTAGTGTTCGTGTGCTTGTGTGTGTAGAGCTTGCGTGAGTTCAAGATTTGTCATTGTTCATGAAACTTCGATGAGGTAATCCTTAAACATGGGCGTGTGTTCAATGGATTGACATTTTGGTCTCATAAATGATTGTTTCTAAAATGTCTTGCATCAGTAGTGTGTATTATGTGCCTCTAAAAACTCTCCACCACTTGGATAATAAATTATATTGATGTAATAACTTGTTTTTTTGGGGAAAAAAAGCAAAATAAAACAGACTTTGACAAAGTAATATCCATTAATTAAGAATATAAAAATAACTGACAGCAAGAATATTCACCATTTTCTGGTTTGTGTTAAAGCACTTAGTGTAGATATGTCTCAAACAACTTTGCACATATGAACACTGCATTTGTTTTCTCCATTCCTTCACAAAACAGCTTAAGCTCTGTCTGCCAGGTTACTTGGGGACAAAGCATGAAATGTACATCAGACTGATTATCCTCCAGAATTTGGTAATATTTTTCTGTGATCACCTTTGCAAGCCTTTCAGGGACATCAGCTGAGAAGAAGCCCCAGATAATGATGCTACCACCACACTTTCCATTCTGTCTTCATGGTGCAGCAGCAATACTGATGAATTATAAACCAATGTTTTCACAACCACTTCACACACATCAGTTATTCACAGGTAGTGTCTGTTTCACTAAGTGTGACGCTGCAGCCAATGTAATACCTTTAAGACTGCATAGGAACTCTGATAGAAATTCTTGTAAAAAATGTTTAAAAAAAAAAAAATCACATTAACCATGACTATATCATGTGTCCTGATGTCAAAGCTGACTTTATTAATATTTTTAGAGAGGTAGGTTTGTCTGTTATTGACTCATCACACCTCTGAACATTTCTGGGCGTTCTGCAGCTCACCTAAAAGAAACGCATTTCTGTTTATAATAGTAAGTGTTACAAAGCTTCTCTGAATTATAAAAAAGTATCATTGGACAGCGTAGGAGGTTGTTGTATTACAGCATTAAGTTCTACAATAACTTGTATTTTTTTTTTCTTTACACCTGAGTTTTTAAGACAACAGCATGCATTGCTCCAGTCATGCTTAGTCAAACTGCACACATTCACATGTGCAATGCTTTCATTGGGGTTAATTTTATGCCTATAAAAACAAATGAAAAGTCCACCCACGAACTCCCAGCACACACAAACAGAATGCAACTCTTATAAAGCCTCCTTGCCAAAAGTACCCAAGAGATCTAATGCTTCTCACTCCCACACCGCAGACTCCAAATTGATGCTGCACAAATATACGGTAATCCAGGCGGAACATGTTAGGATAAAAAGAAAATTGATAATTTAATGGCTGGAATAGCATATTCTTCTGTTTAAATAACTTTGTTCAAGTCTGACTGGAATAGTAATAATTCACAGCTTGCAGGATGATTTTCCAACTGCAAGATGTTAACAAAAAATGAAGGTTCAGGTTCCTGAGAAAACATGTTTGTAGTTAGTAAAATAAAAAAGCGCTTAAAAAAAGCAACAATTATAAAGCACTAAACTCTAGTATAGCGTACAGTAACCTTCAGGATCATCATCATTCTGGAAACCATTTTCTTGTGAATAAAACATAACAGAAACATTTTTAGAAGTGATTAGATTGTCTTGTGGCAAATGTCTATAATAGACCAATTACCTGTAAGAAGAGTAGCAACTGGGACTATGTTCACGGCTACTTTACGCCCCCTGGTGGATAAATTACCTTAGTTCTATTGCAAAGGGACTCAAATTATGTATGAGTGCCATAGAGAATATCTATGAAAGTGAATATGTGCTGATGTAAGGAAAATTTTTAAATATTTTTATTCTTTTGCCTTGTTTCTTGATTAGATTAACTGATGAAATTAAGGTATAATTTAAATTATTTCCAAAAGCTGCTAACTTATTTTTTTTTAAATCAACCACGAAACAAAATAAAACAATTTTATGTATGTTAGTACAACTTGCTTAGAGAAACTTACTTTTCATGGTACCGGCCTCTTCCTCATCATCAGAGTTGATGACCATGGTGCCAAGCTGTGACTGCATGGTTCCTGTGTCCTCGTGTTCGATCATCGTACCGCTAAGCGAACCTGCTAAAGAACCAGCTGCTCGGATGGTCCCTGAATCACCTGTTCTGGCCCGAACCATCGTCCCCTGGTCAACCTCATCCTCATCCTAAAATAAACAGGAACTACGTTCATTTTACTGCATTGAACAGAACGAACAAGCAAAAACAGTAGGAGTCAAGTTCCTCCAAAGCTTCTACCGAATTGTTATCATCTTCAGCATCTTGTTCCGCCTGTTCCGCCTCCTCTTGTCTCTTTAGTTTGATCTCCATGGCATCTTGTATCAAGGCCCTTAAGACGGAATTGGGCTTGGCTGATTTAATAAAAGGATGCTGTGGAGAACAAAGATGAAAACATACATTAAGTCTGAAATTCATCCAATGTTTGTTTTCCTGAAGAATAAAAAGAGCTTACTGTCATTGTAGAAAGCAAAAAGACATCGTTTTTTAATCTTAAAGATGTTTAACAAAAACATTCATGATTACACGCAACAAAATATTTCCAAAAAGTTAAATATAAAATTATATGGACAACTCTATGTAAAGTGGTTGAACATATTTCACCAAGCCACTTCAAGATGACTTAACAAAAAGAAAACTATCAGAATTAGGAAAAATGCGCATTTTTACTGCTAATGAGCAATGCAACAACTTTAGATAACGTCACCCGGTCCTAGAATGTTGCATTAGTAGATCACTTTACCTGTAACAGCTGTGTTGCTGTTGCCCGGTTTTCAGGGTTTTTTATCAAACACTTTTTGATAAAGTCTAGAAAATCTGGTGACCACTGATCTGGATTTCGAAATGTTGGGGGAGGATTGGTGGGAATCATGAAGATGGCCTGAAAGAAGAAAGACTATTAAGTATTAAGAAATCTATTCAAAGCCTCATACTAAGTTCAAATGCAAAACAAATATTTAAAAAATGCCTGTGTTCCAATTATTACTGTAGGTTTAAACTTTTTCTTCCTTCACATTTAGAAAACCAACGGACCCTCACCCTCATTGGGTGAATGTCAGCATAGGGCGGTTTGCCCTCAGCCATCTCTATGGCTGTAATTCCCAATGACCAGATGTCAGCCACACAGTTGTAGCCAATCTCCTGTATGACCTCTGGAGCCATCCAGAACGGCGTGCCGATGACTGTATTTCGCTTTGCCATGGTGTCCTACAGAGGACAAAAACAAGATAGAAAAGATTTACGGTAAAATTAAAATACACTGTTTAAATAAGTTCAGTGACATCACAGCAAGAATTATAATCACCTATGATGTCCAAATACATTGTGTCTAATTACCAACTCTGCATAATCTAAATAGTTTAAAGCTATTATATAATATATTTTTTTTCAACTAATGTTAAATATATGATTAATTTGATTATGACTTTGGGTCTCTGCTTACTGTTAGCTGTCCAGCAACTCCAAAGTCAGCCAGTTTGGCTTGACCTTCTGTGTTCAGCAGGATGTTGCCTGCTTTGATGTCTCTGTGGATTTTCCTCATGAAATGAAGATACTCCAGACCCTTCAAAGTTGAATGGAGAACAGTGGCATTCTCATCTTCTGTTAACTGTAAAGCATAAGCAAAACACAAAGAGCGATTACAAGTAGGCCTGAAACAATTAGATTAATTGTGATGAATCAATTATTGTCAACTAATTTAGTAATTGATTAATTGTTAACTGGAATATACAGACTCAAATTGCTGAAAAGAAAAACAGACAGGGCAATATCTAAGCCAAAACTCTATAATAAATAAATAAAAAATATTTTTCATTTACGATTAAAATCATTTTATCTGTAAATATGTTACACCCAAAACTCCTTAAGTGACATAAATTTTGCTTTAACTACCTCAAATTATGCAGTATATACAACATTTTCATAACAACTGATTATGTACCTGGAAAATAAACAATACTGTCCCTTTAAATATTAAAATGGACTTCTGAGGAGATAAAAAAATCTTTCTAAATTAAGTCATTAAAATCTTAATAGAATGAAACATTCATTCTTTGCTCTCCGATACTTGATGCAGACTAGACCCACTTTTTGTTGCACAAACAAAACCCAGGCGTCTGCAGGTGTGAGTGTTTGTGTGTGTAGGGGTGAACGCTTGAGTGTTACATTACCGTCTTGTTGCGTATTCGGATGATGTCAGACACTGATCCACCACCACAATATTCCATGACGATCCACAGGTCACGGTTTTTGAAGTAGCTGCCGTAGTATCGCACCACATGGGGACTGAACACAGAAATGTGTTTGTCAGACTTTTGTCTATCCATATGGACTATCATCTCATTAGGTAGCTCTATGTCACAGAGGTGATGCTGTTACTAATTCAGTGAAACACACAATCCATTATATGCATACCTGTTGCATTGCTGCATGATGGTGATTTCTTTGAGGATCTCCTGAAGATCAGACTCTACAGGAACTTGTTTGATGGCTACAATCTCTCCTGTTTCTTTGTGGTTGGCCTTAAATACACAACCATACGACCTGCAGACAGAGTTTATTCAGGACATTTTCTTTGTTGATCTTATCTGTAAAAACCTTTAAATAACTAGCTGGACAAGTAAACCCACATTATCAGTCAGTAAACAACACTTTCAAATCATCCTACAACATCAGATGATACAATTTGATTAATTCCTCTATTTTTTATATATGAAAACCTCAGAATTTGGCTCAGAAAAAGTTGTCATGACATTTAGAGCAGTTAAAGACATCAGTCAGTACAGACATTTTTGTGTTTCTTAGTGTGTTCTGCTGCTAAATATTTGCTGTGCTTTGGCTTTTAGGTAGGAGGAACTAACAACTATCAGTTGTCACCATCTGTCACTTTCGAAGATCCGGCTGAACTGCATTATTGTCCACATCGCTTCAAACACGAGTGTTTTCATTGTCTCTTTTTGTCACCTTCTTAACTGATGGAAAATATTTCAAAAGCAAAAGCATAAATACACCACAGATGAACCTAAGTCACATCAACAAAGGTGCTATTAATGATTGATTTATAAAGATGAGGAAACAGAACACTAAATAAAAACTGGATTCCATGGAGATTCATTCAGTTCTGCCCCTCCCTGATGACACGACTGGCATCAGTTGTGACACATGCATACACGGCGTCAATCAGCTGAAAACAGGAAGAGCGTTGAGAAACAGGATATGAAGAGGCGCTGTTTAGACTGACAGGCACAACAGAAGGGAGGAGCTTTCTGGCGAATGAGGAGGGAGAAATAAATGAGGCAGAAACACTGACAGACCTCGAGCGCGATGGCGTGACTAACAGAGAAAGTATAAAAGAAAATAGGAAACCAAAGCAGATTGCCAGCAGACCTTAGATCCCCTTTAAATGCAGGCAGATTTAGACATCAAGACGGTATCATTTATCAGGCCTGTGTAATCAGTTATCATCTTACTATGTGACTCACCCTTCACCCAGCTTCTCTAGGACATCAAAGACTTCCTCCGGCTGCTTGGTGAGACTGTCCTCACTCAACTTCTTCAGCTGTCTGTAAGGACAAGAGGGAGATAGATAATGGTTTGCTGCTGGCAAATTAAGAGTCAAACAATCAAAGCAGGGGAGCAACTGGAGAATGCTTTCAGCAAGGCAATAAAATATTTGTAAATTGTTCCTCTTAGTCATAAAATATAAGATAAAAATAGTTTTAAAGAATCAGATATCCAAGTTGCCACAAATATCTCTAAATAATTATTTTAAAAATTAGTTTTTGTTTTTTTTTAGTTGCTACCCAACAAAAACAGAAATGCTTCTGAATCTATGGTCAAGAATCTGCCTCAGGAATCACACATTTTCAAACTAAAGACCTTCAGAGAAGAGCTGCAGAAAATAAAACTAATTTGGTGTTTCATATCTCCAAGAAAATAATCAAACACTCAAAAAAAAATCATTATAAGCGCAATCAAAGTAATTTAAATAAAGGTTCAGTTGTCCTTCTGGCAGATATCTGAAAACTCTTTATCCGAGATAAAAATATCCTCAGCTTAGAGACTAAAATAGATCTGAACACTTCCAAGACACAGACCATGACGAGTCGATTTTCAGATAAAGCAGAGAGGCAGGAGGAAGTATCAAATTAAAATCAGTGCCAAGATGCTGAGTCGGGGCTCCTGTGATGTTGATGTGGGCGGATTAGACCACCTGCTTAACTCAACGTATCTGACCAGCCTCAGCAGTCTGTTGTGTTGGGGATTAATCAGCCACTGCTAGTTTTCTTCACTGTTCTTGGAGACTCTAAACCAAGAGTGTGAGACCAAAACATTAATGTATGTTTTTGAAGAATTGCAATTTTTTATACTTGTTACAAAATAGTCCTTTTTTGAAAATATCATAAGCTACAAAACTCTCTTATTAAAGAGAGATCATTGCTCAGTACGTATTTGGTTGTTCTATGAACCCTCTGCACCATAATTCATACTTTATGAAACCCATCCCAGGCTGAGGTCAAGCTGCTGTATGAATTCTAAGCCAAACGCAACAGAGAAACAGGAGCCCACAAGAAAATCATAATCTGCTTTTCAAGCGAACCCAGTGAACTCCCACTGAGAAGAGAGGGGACACTAAATGGTTATTTTTCTAAATTTAAAACATCCCCTCTCACCCTTTAGTCATGTCCATTTTCCTCCTAAAAACAAAGCTGTAACACTAAATGGGCCATGTAGCTTCAGCTACACCTTGTTCATGTTCTCCCAAATAAAAAACAATCAGAAAAAAGGTTTTACAACCATTTTTAAACTGGATTTCTGTTGGATTCAATAAACATTCATTTGTGCGTTTTGAGAAAGGCTAAATATCTGGCAATAAAATCCTCCCAATTTGGTTCATGGTGTCCTGCATTCTGGGCCTTGTAGTTTTATCGCAGCGTAATAACATTTCATGAACTACAAATCACAGAGCAAATGAATTAATCCAGAACAAAAAATGGATGGAAACACAAACTAACTTGAGCATTTAAGATGAAGCTTGACACCTAGTATGGGACTTCTGGATATGTAATATTTTTAAAGGTTTTGTTTCTCTAGTGGCTGTTATTCCAGAGCAGAGAGAGAAAGGGAAGAGATGCAGCAGATGGCCAGGGGCCTGGAACTGAACTGAGGAAGAATGCATTGAAGACTGTAGCCTCTGCATATGTAGCATCTGCTCTACCACTGAACCCTGTGGCTCCCCTGGACATTTTAACATGTATAAAATTCAGAAAATTAGAACCCTGGCAAACTTAATCATTGACATTGTGAAAAATGACATCCCATAATGTCAATCAGGCATAATGCCTTTTAGTCCAACAATCAATATTACTTTAAAACATTCATATGTACTGTTGCGAATCCTGAACTATTACATCAGGAATATAATAAATCAAACACTTTAAGCAAGTCTTTTTTTTAATTATTGTCTTGTCAAACATTTTGTGCAAATTGTAGACTGCAATTGCTATGTAGCTTTACAACTATTTATTTATTTTTTTTAAAAAGCTGATCAGTCTCAGTTCTAGTTCTTTACTCTTGTCAAAGAGACTCATAATTGCTGAATAACTTCACAAACTTCAAGCTAATACATGTCAAACGTGTTACTTCCAACGCCACTCTTGAATTGACTGGATGAGGAAACAGCTGATGACAGAGAGGACATGATAACCAGAGAGCTGCAGGTTTTTACCAGCATCATCCTGATAAGTGAGCAGAATAGGAACTCCTTAGTTCCTACTGCCAAACACACTCCGCAAACTAAGCTAAAAACTGGTTCCTATTCTAAACAAATTAATGCATCAACAAAAATTGTGTGTTGGTCAAAGAAAGGAACACTTCAATTCCACACAGTTTTGTCAAAGGTCACCACCTTGGTTTAAACACTGCTGAGTAACATAAAAAAAAGAAAAAGAAACTGCATAAACCCTGTCAGTCTACTGCACTGCTGTTTGTATCAAGATAGTTTTTAAGTAATAACATTAGCTTAACATTATTCCTAACCACAGGGTGGAATACTTTGAACCTATAAGTGTCTTGTGTTTGGTTCTGTTAACTTCTAATAATACCGAATGCTTTTATAAATAAAGGTTAAGGGAGATCAAGCAAAGGAGGCTGACTTCTTCTGCTTAAAACTACAAAGACGCTTTTCTGCAAATCTGAGCCGCTCAATGAGAGACATTTGCATTCCTAAGAGGCTCAAAAATTGGAGCCAGAGTTGTGTTTTTATTGGTATCTGTCAGTTAGTCACTATTAAACTCATGTGACCATGTAACAGTGGCAAAGGCACCAGACATGCCAGCAGAACCAAAACCACCAACCCACATGTACACACAGGCACCAAACAATACAGATTAACAGCTACATTCACACACTGACTCAGTTGTTAATCTTCTGATCATGCTAATAAGTTGGTTGCACAACATTTATATTAACAGAAATAGTATTTGGCTAACAGCAGTATAGGCCTGCCAGCGTCAGCTGGTGAAAAGAGGAAACATCAACCAGGCCGACTACAAATAACAGAGTAATAACTAGCTAAGGGTGGCTCAGTTTGGTTAATAAATGTGACTACAACTATTTGAGTGGATGAAAGTTGTTCATCAACTCATAAACTTAGCTTTGGAACATTTCAGCTGGATTGTTAGCAGCTTCATATACTTCAGTCTTGAGAGCAATAACCTGAGCACAGCTAGTCTGTCACTTGTCAGATGTGAAGGACGCTGCAGCAGCAAATACCATCTCTTTTTCATTGTGACATCACTGAAAACAATGAAAAACAAAGATCTACTGTACATGCACTGAAACAAACTAAAGTTTTTTAAGTTGTGCACATTTAAACAGGTCAACATTTTTAAAAAATGGATTTCCAAAATGAAGGTGCATGGCAACATATTTACAAAATATATAAATATGTCTTATTCGGATACCTGAACTAATATGTCTAACAAAAGTTCAGTTGTAGGAGCTAAAACAGTTGAGTCTAAGAGGAAGCAGTGGCAAAGCCCCAATGCTGCTAGCAGATATAATCCAGTTGGAGCACAAGCAAGATTCCAGATAACCTCTGAGTCCCAACCCAAAGCAATTAAAAATTATACAGTAAAAAAAAAAAAAAAGTTACCTGATCATGCATTATAGCAGTACATAATATCTGAAGTGATAAAATAATTATTCTGATGGTAGTCAACATTTTATTTCTAAACATTTAAAATATGGAATAATGACAGAAGCCTCATGTAACTCTGATTAATGCATGGACAGATTAATGTAAGTTACTTTTAACTAGAGTTCAGTAAATCTAGAGTCAGAATGAGATGTTCCATTCCTTCAGTGTTGATGTTCCTCATGTTTGAGACGTTTCTGTGCTTTAACACACCTGAGTCAAATAAATGGGTGGTCAGAATGCGCATCTATGCTGGGGAGATGATTACACCTCTTGATTCAAGTTTGTTGGACCAAGGACTTGTCTAAAACAAGACTGGCTCTTAAGCACAGAATTTGTCAACCTCTTAAAGTTTGCGAAATTGTTTAATGGTATGGTTTGCAAAACTCTGGAAGTTAGAAGCAAGAGTGACATAATAGTTAATACAAAAAGCATCATTTAAAAAGTGTAACAAAAAAAAGTCCCAACAGGGACTCAAAACCAGCAGAGATGACCAACTTTAACCCACTATATAAATAAACAGCACCTGCTGGCCCCATTTTCTGCCACAAAACCAGTTACAGTATATGTTCTCTTATGCCTGACATGCATTACATTTCTCACCTCAAGTTTCAAATTACAGAACAAATAAATTAATTCTCTTAAACCAGTGCGGATTAAGGCTGCTAGGAAAAGATCCAAATAGAGTTAGGTGATTAAACTGGATTAAAGGGCTTCTGATAGCAGCAAGCCCTGAGATTTAAGACCAAGATCATAACAAGGTTCCTAAGCCAGTTCAAGCAGAGGACTGTGAAAGTATTCCCGTTTAAAATGAGAAAATGACAAATTTTGCAACTCTTCTTTATGCGACAAAAGAACACAATTGTAATTCTTGGCTCGTTTAAATTTATCAGTCTATTTTTACTAATCAGCGAATAGTCTAAAATGAAATTTAAAAAAAAAAACAGCAGTTCATGGCCAGGCTGGAAAGAAACAGACCAAAGGAATAGTGCATTAAATCAATGAATGCTGGTATAAAAGACAAGTGAGCAATTATAAATGCACCAGATAATTTGAACTAAAATATACAAAAAATATCTTTTTTCGATATTATACCAAGTTCTAAAGGAGCTGAAATTTATCATTTTACGTTATGAAATACAACTTACTCACAAAGTGTCTGTGGGTGGGTTTTTGGCAACTGATATCTGACCCAGCTCTGAACTTAAGCATAACACCAGGCTAATGCTTAGAAAGACAAAAATCAGATACGCCATGTGTTTAAGCTGTTATTATTGGCTTTACCTGCGAGGGTTATTCCTCATCTGCACTTTCTCTTTGTTCTCCATGTTGCCTCCTTCAGTTCCCCAGGACTCTTCTGATTCAGGTCTGGAGTCAAACTTGAACCGAGCTGGTCAACGTCAAGTAGATGCTAGCAGTAGAAGGTCGCCGTCTGCTAGTCTGCTAGCAGCGGCAGCTAACGCGCCGTTTCACAGCAGCGTCCCGGGGGACGATCCTCCCGCTGCTGCTCGGTTGCAGTAAAAAACGCCGCGTTGCTTTACCATTCTGTAAGACTGGGTTCACAAGATAAAAAACGTTTAGTCAGGTTGTGGTATCCTCGCCGCTAGGTACATCCTTTCCCTGTGCCTAGGCAACTTTAGACTTGTTCGGCAGCCGCTCTAACATCCACCTGAGAAAACCAGGAAGTGCTGAGAGGAGTGGACAGGAAGGCGAAGGCGGCGCAAACAAAGAGTGCAATGCAGAGTTTCATCAGCAGGGGGCAACAATTACACATAAAACATTTACATTTAGACCTCCAGCTTAGCTGCAAGATTTCTCATGTATAGTATATTTTTACAAATACTACATAATAAATACGTAATCTTGGCAGCACTTTCGAAAATATTTTGTTTCTCAATAAGTAAAGCACAGAGACAGCATTTCATTAATAGAATAGTTTATTTTGAGGAACAAACAGCAGAACAGTGTTCATATGTAATCAGTAAGCATCAAAGGGAAACCATCTTCAGGCCAGGAATGAATGACGGGACGGTGAAGCTGGAAGAAGGATATTCACAACTATTAGATACAGCTAGTTTCAATTACGAGAATTTTGTACCAGCATATTGCTTGTGGTACAAGGCATACGATTCCTTTTCAATATCAAGACTTACATATGTATTACTTTCCAGCAGGACGCACACTCTCAAAGATCCCTGCTTCTCTCATGGCGTTGAACTCTTTGACAGCATCATAATGCTTGTAGAAATTAGCATATGCCTTCTTTCTGGGTTCAGTCACTCCAAACTGTAGCAAACAGAGAATTTCAATTTTGTTTCTATATAATCTAATCAGGGAAATAAACCCTGAGAACTGGAAGGTAAAGTGCAGGATTTAGGCTAAACATCTGCTACAATAAGACATTTGTTGGGCAGAAAATACAATGCACAATTTAATTCAACATGTAAGACCTAAACTTCTATACTATTTTACATTATTATAAATAATATTCATATTTATTTAATAATTAAATATTTTGCAGAGCAAACACATGCAAAATAAATTTAATAAATGTTTTGCAAGTTGTAACATTTTCTATTGTTGCAAGACTAATTTTGAGATTTAATGCTACAAAGTCAAAGGGGTTACAGACGTAATACTGTGACAGACAATGTGTCCAACACAAAGGTTCCATCAAACTGCTCCCTACTGAGCCAAAAGAAAAAGATCACATTGCACAGACAGCAAACTTGTACTGCTACAACTCAACTGCAAGTCCCATGGTCACAAATAACAAGTTTTATGCTCATAGTAAATCTACAAACTTTTCCATCTACTGGGTTCTCACAAAAAAGAATGCTGCACATTTTAAGAAAATGTTAATGTTATTTTTTCTGCTATAAACATGTTATATCTAATGATTTGCAATTATATACGTTTAAAAATGTAAGTTATTGCTGCTGATTATTCCCGCTGTTTGTTTATAAAAATTATTTGTATGGTTGAAACAGACACATTCTCACGCACAAAAAAGCATTCCCAATTACTCAGCTTAAATTTTTTAAATGAATGAAAATTTGCTTTTAGTTTAAAAACATGAAACAACCTTTACTATGTTTACCAAATGTTAACTCATAAATGAATGCTTTATGAACCTTTTGAGTTTATATGCTTTTATGATTCCAGGTTTGGTTTCTGTGTAGGGCTTGAACTCACCAAATACAGAGAAATATTTGTCTCCTTTTAAGAGACGCTGTATGTGCATATGGAACATTTTGAATTGTTCTTATTATAGTTTGCATTACAGTACTAGTCAAAGTTGGGTTTTACATGTCCCCTGTTCCCACCTTGTACATTAGAGCTGTTGTTATTGCAACTCCAAACGCGATGGGCAGATGGAACCTGAGGCGCTTCGCCAACAAGCCCCTCATTACCGGCTTTGGCAGCGACATGTTTAACCAGCTAGAAGAAAGAAAAAACCAACACAGAAAGTAACACGTTAACTTTACAAACCGACATAGTATGCCTTATTCTTCTCATAACATGTTTCATATAAATACATATCTACAAATAATCATCTGATATTTTATAGGTACACATACACACACAACACCGGATGATAATGTTTAGGTATTGATAGAACAAAGTAATGTCACACGCTACTTGGAATGAGCTCCTCATAATTCATGGTTCAGTAATTTATTTGTGCAACTGAATATTGACTTTGGATGAGAAATTAGCTTTATAAAAACGAAGTGATTATCAAATATGTTAACTTTAGGCAGATCGCCATGAAGCACTGTTGCTATGTCAGGTCAGCACTCTTAATATGTCAACTGACATCTAGAACGCCGTCTTTAAACCAGAAATTAATATAATTTTCAACAAGTATATTGAGCAAATTACTCAAAAATAAAAGCTATACAACTGCTACAATCAAATTACTTAAAAATATAGTGAAACTCATCAGATCTGACTGAGACGCTGAGTAGTGTTAATAGTTGCTTGCGGAGAAACAATGACTTTGCTCACTATAATCAATCCAAGCCCATGTTATTAGGAAATGTCTAGTTGATATGTATGTATAAACACTAAGTAAGCAAATAAACAGTGTTGTTTTATTTTCAAAGCACTTTCTGGTTAGCACTTAGCTAATGGAAGATACGCTAATGTTAGCTAGGTCAAAATAAGCTAACGGCTAACTCAACCGCGTCAAGGAGGAAAGAGCAGCTAAATTAAATTAAAGCCTGAACAATCTTTACGTTTGGCCTCGTTGTGAAGGGCAATTTGGTATAAACTCCAAACAACGAAAAGTATTTAATAAATACATTTTCGAGATACTCACAGTTAGCACAGACGACCTTCAGAGAAACCGCTAACACACCAGAGTGGCGTTTTACTCTATCAGGAAGAGTCTCTACCGGTGCCGCGAGAGAACAGAAAGCAGTAAAGTTAAAAGGCAAAGTGAGCTACTGTTAATAAGAGGACAAACACAAGTAAATATAATAGTATTTTAAATATTCAATAAAATATTATTTACAAGCTTTGTTGTTGCCAAGTCTACCATATGTTTTGTTTCTTTGTTGTTTTACAAAATGGGCCATTTTCTTGCCTTTTAATCGTTTTTTAAAAAATTTTTTTTTTATGATTTGTCTTTGTAAAACACTATATTTTGGTGACAGTCATTAAAGGTGCAATAAAAATGCAATTCACTTACCTAATTTCTTGCTTATTCACTATATATTTCACAATACTTTTTTTTTTCTGTAGGGATTTTATTAACATTAACCTTTTTTTCAGATCTCCATAAGCTGGACATAAGGTTTGTGATACAAAGTTTGAACCACAAGAGGGCACTCTCAAACTATTGAAGTATTGATCGTTTAAACACCAACTCTAATACATGCGGTTACTTTCCTAAGACCTTATTTTGTGTTTAAAATAGATGTGTTTGCATTTCCCCTGGTATTCTTGTTTTAACCCATTAAAACCTATAGTTTAAACCCGATATATTGTACGCCGTTAAACAAAATACTTCTTGATTTTAAATCAGACTAAGCTTCTTGTTTCATGTCACTTAGGATAAAAAAGGGGCATTAATAATTGCTCAGATCTGGAATCATGTGTGAGATATTTTTTTATCATGTTAATTTTTTCCAAAATATTGAATTTTACATACATTACCTTAATAGTTGTTAGAGTTATATTTTAAACTGAATGGTCAATCATTCTTCCATAGGTTTGTCTTAATTGTTTGACGCAGTGCTGGCAGGCTCCTTCAAACAGACCGTGGGTAACTAAGTGTGAGTTGTAGGGAAACTTTCATGCACAGCCTTTCAGCTCCGGCCACAAACTTGACAGTATAGAGATCAAAGCTTTGTTGTTTATTGTAAAACATAGAGTTTCCTTCATGTCTTATTTGAACTATATACTCATATATAGTTCAAAGACATCCTTAAGCCTATAATTAAAACATGCCAATGATACCAGTAATATGAAATTCTTAAGTTCTGTAATTGTTTTCATAATTGTGGTTTTAAAGTGCAGCTATTACTTATATTATCCTTTCATTGTTTCCATTTATATGGTTTTTCAACCTTTCATTTAGGTGTACAATGGCTTGATCAAAACTTGTTTGAGCAAGCCCTTGTCTTATCAAGTCTTATCAAGTCTTCTTGATAAGACTTGTTGACTTCTGCACCCTTGGTTAGCTGTCAGCTGCAGACAGATATGCAGAGATGTCATATCCACTGATGCATGATAACTATTTTCCTCACAGCTGGGATTCTCACTTGGGCCAAATACTGCACATTTTGGGTTGGTTATGAAAATATGATTCAGCTACAATTTAGTCATTTTGCAGATGTTTTTATCGAAATCAACTCAAGCATGGAAATTATGCAACCTATAAGCATGCTCATGTCAAAAGGGGGATTATCATTTTGCCCAGAGGCATATTGAATCCCCACTCTTCCAACTAATGTCAATCATTCTTTTACTAACCTTCCATTGCCCCAGAGTAAAGTGGCTCTTTTTGGCACTTAGATTTGTCCTCTTAACAAACTGACTGAACATTTTTATGAGGCTTTATGAAACCAAAATGAAATATTCCTATTTGAGCAACAAGTTCTTTTTAGGTCCATTACATTTCAGCACTGGGAACCAGAAGGAGCACCACATCCAGTTTTCTTGAAGCACTCATTAGAAACAGTTGGTTGTAGAGGACGTGGTTAGCGGGACATGTGAAGGAGACACCAGTAAGCATACAGAGGGCCTCACACCGAGGAAGGAATCCCCAAAATGTAATTTTTTTTGGCTCATATTTCTGCAGCTGTATTAATATTGTCTTCACAGAAACTTAAAAATAATGTTTTGATATCTACAAGAATTCACAGTATCCCCTCTTTGCAAAGGAAAGTGCAGAGTCTAATTGATGTTTGGGAAGAAGCTGGTGTTTTAAAAGGTGTTCATCCCAAACCTTACGTCACGGGTCAAAATGTCCTGTCCTATTACTGTTTCTGTTGTGTATGGTAATCCTTTATTTTAGCTTCAATCTTTTAGTTTCATCCAGTTTTAAAAATGATAATGCATGCTTACTAAAACTTGACTGCACTGAACTGCTCAGTTTTACACTGATGATCTGTGAGGTATTTGCTTTACTTTTTAATCATAGAGCCCCAAACTCATGTAATGGAGGTGTACAGATTAAAAGAGCAAAAACCCATCTCTATTGAAGAATTAATAAAACCATTGCACTGAATAGAATAAATATGTTCTTCAACTTGTTTATTTTCTGAATGAGTGCCATGAAAGATTAATTCAGAGGCAATAATAAAATGCAGACTTCAACAAGAAACAAGAAAATGTCCAGATTGTTTGGATTAGGAAAATAATCAAAGCAACATTTATTTGCTTCAGGATCTGGATGCAATCAAATCCCAACATCTGTCATTTATTTGTTCTTTTCTCATTTCATTGTCCAGATTTTCTACCTAACATAAAACAAGAGAAGAAAAAGATTGATTTGGATTTGACTCGTGTTTGCATTTAGTTAATTAGTTCCTTCCTTCTATCAATGTCCAGTAAGTGTTGCCATATCACTTGATAATTGCATTAAAAAAACAGCTTGCGTGCCTTTATTTTCTGAACAATAGTGAAAACCATAATACTCAGCATTTTTACAGCTGCAAGACTTACATTAAACCGCCCCTTAATTACTGATCAGTTTCCATTCATTTATAATATGTCTGCAAGTCCTTTTCTTTGCAGGAACTGTACACGATGATCAAAGTTTGAGATGCACTGCTATTTGTCCATCAGTGTGTTTTTGGCATCTCAGAAGCAGCTCTCTGCAATTTTTGTTTGAGTCTTAAGAGCAGCAACACACTCCCCCTTTAGTCCTGCTGATTTTCATTTGGCTCTATTTCCAGGGCAATAAGAGCCAGCCACCTTCTGAAAGAAACCAGAGCACATAATGAGAACATCTTTGAAGAATCACCTCCTTCTGCTGGATGATCATCCGTTGCATCCTCCTGAAGTTCTGGCATCAGATCTGTTGATCCACTTGAGCTTCTCCTCTCCCCTCATTACTGTGACTCATTTTCTTTGTTACTGATGTGTTAAGCTATTAACTTCCCTCATGCCTCAAGTCTTCTTGTCAGTATTTTTGTACACTTTGTCCACAACTCTCTGGTGCCAATAAATGTGTACTTTTACTGTAGACACAATCACTTGCAGAAAGTGCCATGGATTCATGCCGCTGTTCACATCTTTTTTTGTCCATTAGTCATTTCTTTTGCTGCAAGATGCTCCTTGATTTTATGAAAAGTTTCTCTTTTAATACATTTAAAGACAATTTGACAAAATCCAATACAGTCTAACAGCATTTGCCAGCACATTATTTTCTCAAGGGATGACACAAACCTTTTAGCATGTACAGATGCATCTCAGTTAAGTATAATATCATTGAAAAGTTAATTTGTTAATTTCAAAAGTGAAACTCATATATTAAATAGATCTATTGCAGACCGAGTAATATATGTCAAGTATTAATTTAATGATTATGGCTTCCATCTAATGAAAATTTAAAACTAAATTTAAAAAAGATGCAAAGGACCAAATAAAAAAAAGGATTTTAAATACAGAAATGTAACTTTAAAACCACATTTTTGCTTTTCCTTTCATGTTCACCAGACATTCACTGACGGTGAGCCACAAAAGGTCATAGCTAAAGAAGCTGAGTGTTCACACTGTCTTTTTAACAACATAATAGTAAGTGTGGAAAAAGATGAGGTCAAAGAAATTGCACAAGCAATGGGGATAAGCCACAGCCCAGAGAGGATTATCAGGTTCAAGACTTTGGGAACAATTCATTAGACATGAATGCACATACATACACAGGGCATGTAAATTCAGAGAAACATCAGGTACAGAGACCATGTTAAAAGTGTGTGTTGGAGTGAATGCTACTGTCACAAGACAGTCACAATGATATGTTCAATAGTTATTGTTTGGGGGTTTTATAAACAGATGAGAGGAAAACAATTAAACTAAAAAAAATAATAATAATTGGTGAAATTTTGTTAAATGAGACCTTAATCCTTTCAGTGTGGTTGTGTTTTATGGATATACTAAGTCAACCTATGCTCAAAAAGGTAACAACATCGAATTACTTTACTTGCAGGATGTTGAGGAAAACGTTTAGATTTCCATTAGCTGTAAGCTGTAATCACAAAATTCACAGAAAAAAAGGTTTTACTTTTTGAATTAACTTACACAAATAAATTAACTTTTGATGATATTCTATTTTTTTTAGATGCATTTGTAGATAACAAACATGATGTTGGACCACATGTCTATTACAAACAGTTCTCCTAGCATTTTGACACATACACAACAAATTGTTTATGTGTCAGTGATGAAAATACATCGTCCCAATCTCTTAAAAAATCCTAAAAATTTTATATCCTCTCTTTTAACCATCATTATTGCAGTGATTCTTTAATTGGCTTCTCTTAAAAACTCAACTGACTGACCCCAGGCGGTACATAAATTAGCAGCCGAGCTCTTCAATAACATTTAAAAGCTCATAATTTACAAGGTACATGCTGTCTCTGGATTCATTATAGACTAAGGAAGAATTTTGATCAAATTAATGAGGCACATAGTTTCTATATAAAGTGTTGCTCAGAAACCATGGAACAAGCAACCAAGATTCTGAAAGATGTTATTCTCTCTTCCCCAAACCTTTCACACATGGTTAATTTGAGTACATGGACACTGAAAATCTCTTTCTAAATCTGAAATCCAACAAACAGTCCAACCTGTCTTATAAGTGTCAGATGTAAAAGACTGATGCCAATTTTTCTCTTAGCACTAAATATCTTATTTATCACAGTTCATGTCTTTGGGAATGTAGACAAACACTTGTTGCTTCAAAGACAACATACAAACATGTCCTGCTCTTATAACATCTAAAACAAGATCTCAAATAAATTGACATGATCTTGACACAGTCACGTTTTTATCTCTCATAGGTCTAGAGCTTGTGAGTTGAAAGCTTAGGCTGCAGAGCTTTTATGGTGGATCAATTGTTGGTCATAAACCGTACTTAATCAGATCCCCAGGAGGCACCAGGTTTGCATCATGCGGCAGAAGCTGAGATGCTTTGTTGCAAGTTAAACACTATAAGAAACGTTGTTTTGTATTTTTTGTAGAATCTAGACATATGCTTGTACGGTTGTTGCCAAACATCAGGAGTCTTGGGTGTGGAGGGGTCTTCTCAGAAGTCGTAGGGTCGGACCATCATTGAAGTGGAACGCAGGGAGTAGCTGGGGCCTCTGAAGTGGTGCCACTTAATGCCGTTGAGCTTCCTGATGTTGTGCCCAACTGTGTAGTAGATCCCATTAAGGTTGGAGAAGCCACAGGCATCAAACCACCAACCTGCATGGAGAAAGAGCACGATGATAAAGAGAATTAGGTACAAAGAGAAAGAAGAAAGATTTTTGCAAAGATTCTAATTTTGATGGCATAAAACAGAAAAAAATAGAGATTAGGAGAGAAGGACAATTTTATTTTTTCATTGAGGACCACCGTGCCCTAATGATTACTTCTAACAAAGTCTAGTTAGTAGCAATTAAGAGTAATTTATGCTTGGCAGCATAAATTGCCAAGCATAATTTATGGGCACCAATCAATCCAAGCACAAATGCCTAAGACTGAGGGAATTCAGTTCGACTGAATTGTTGTTTTTATTAGGAGAGGACTTTATTTGTTTCATTGTGGTTCTTTTAGCTGAAACGTTCTGTGGGCACTGGAATCTGCCGGTCCACGTGCAGCACTTTGGCCAAATACAACATGAATACTGTTGCTTCAGCCCTAACATAATTTTGGTTTGGAATATTTGCAGGGGCCTACATGTCTGTCTTCATAATAATTTTAGGTTAGAAAGCAGCTCAGGAGTTGCAATGGTCCATTAACACGGATGTGAGTGGTTAAATCCATAGCGTGCCTATGGCATTATTATGTGCTGCTTGGGGGCCTAAACCATTTTCTCCTTAAGGACCCCATAAAAGCTTTGTCTGGCTTTGGTTTATTAAATGGCTCCATCTCAAAGGTTTATTGAATGAAGTACTTTAATAATGGCTCTAATCTCTTAGTGTAAAATAAAATCTTGAATCAATGGGTACGAGCTGAAAAACTTTACTCTTGCATCACTTTTTACAAATATTGAATCTTTCTGTCTTCCTCTGTTTACATTGCTGTCCTTGTTTCACCCCAGTGATTCAATTTCACAAAGCTTTTCTTTTAAACTGAATGTTTAAAAAACAGATCTTTAATCAAGTGTTCTGCTTTCTGTTTTCCATTCAGGCCTGGTAAAGTTCAAACAACTGCATAAGCCCCACTTGAATTTATTAAAGAAAAGCTGCAACAAAGTTTAAAGAAACCAGACAATACAAGTTTTTGATGCTACATAAAGCCACATTACTTGTCTCTTTGCATTTCTAAAGCAAAGAGTTAACAAATGCCTTACAGAATAGCTAGGAGCTTAAAACATGGAATTAAATCAACTTTTATACAATCAATATAGAGTTGCAAATAAAAAGAAAATAAACTTTTTAAAAAGTCAGGCAAATTTTGGCTGATCCAGAGAGGCTTTTACTTTACCTTGTGACACGTGTCTGAAATTACACTGAAATTTTTAAAAACAGCATGTTTTTCTTTTGTTTTGTTTTCACAAAGAGTACTCATTATTTTCAAATTGGGCACAAATGTATTTTTTGCCTGAGGGGACTGATGATGGAGCTCTGTTTGTCTTTTTTTCATTTACTTTTCTTTGCTCTTTCCATCTCAGTCACTCTTTTTTATTTTACTTTGTCTTTCTCTATAAAGTGCTGTGATTTGAAATGACTCACTGACTAACGGTCAGTTCTGGAGTCTTTTCCTTTGAGATCTGGAGGATTGCAGCCGAAACGATTAAGTTAATCTGTGATTACAAGCTATCGAGGGCAGGCTGAGGAGACCCAAAGAGCTGTTTGTGTTGGCGGTTGGTCAAGGTGAAAGTGTATTGACAGAGACAAATGTTTGACTGGCCAGACCTTTTGGCATAATACCAATAATTCTGATTCTTAACTAGTAAAAGGTGTGTCTTTTGAAGCACTTAAACATTTGTACTGATTTATGGTAGAGATACACTCTTTGATGGAAATGTAATAAACTGTTATCTGTACTATTCCACCCTAGAAATACCCAATTTAAAACTATTACTTTTTTTATTCTGTCATTGATATGTCAATAGCTCAATTTTCAAAAAGATAATGTTTCTTACACATAATGACTACTGACCTGGAACCTGTTAACTCTAGTAAAAGGAGAAAAGAAAGTTTACCTCCAGTGAGCATCAAGGCACATTTGCAGTGGTCGCAGTTGTCGTTGTCGTGATCTCGGGTGCTGAAGCCGGCACCGTGGGTGATCAGGCTGCTCTGTCTTCCTGCTGTACCACTGTAACCTCTCAGATACAATCTGAGAGAAAAGAGACAATAAGATTTATAAAACATGTAAGAACAGGTAAAGCATTTCTCATTTTCTTTACCTTATTGTCTTTTTTTTGCAGACATAAAAAGTTAAATGCATTCCTTTCTACTTTACATACACTAAGCTGATTTGCTTGCTAATCTATTGAAGTTGTTTAAATGAGCTATTCTACAGGTTGTATGAAAGTCTTTCTAAGTTTTCATTCTTACTGTTTATTTTTTACTGTTTTGTCCTTTTGTCTCTGAACTAAAGGTTATTGTCAAACTAACTCTCATATTTTATTATGAAAATAAAATGAATGAGTGAATGACAGATGCACATGGCAACTAACTAACTAACTAACTAACTAACTAACTAACTAACTAACTAACTAACTAACTAACTAACTAACTAACTAACTAACTAACTAACTAACTTTCCTCTGCAAAAAGAAAATACAGTATAATTTATATATAAATTGTATGGTAGCTGTAGACATAAAATTTGTTCATCCATTGAGTTCTTACCTTCTTTTTCCTTAATGATTAATGATTGATCAATGAGAATAAAGCAGCTTAAAAAAAACCAACCCTAAAAACACTTTTACTGACTTTCAAAGACTGCAAGAACATCTGGCTTGCAGGTAAGGAAACACTGAGTTTGGGATGTTTGTTTTAGCACTGATCAAAATGAGCATACACTTTGAGCTGCTCTCTGGTTTCAAACTGTTTCACAGGTAGGGAGGATAAAAACTGAGTTTGATTCCATCAGCACTCACTAAAGCTGTCACAGACAATCTGAGGGATCAGAATGTTTTGTAATCTCGAAGTAAATCAGAGATATATTTAGGCCCAAGGCCATTCAGTGCTTTTAAGAGAAGTAATTGTAATTTAAAATCTACCCTTTGACACAGGGGGAGCCGTTGTAGTGATTTAAGAACCGGTGGAATGCGCTCCACCTCAGCGGTGTTAGTGAGTAGTATGACAGCAGCACTTTGGACGAACTGCAGCCGTCCGAGTTATTTTTGTTCAATTGAGACAGATGAGGACACCTTTACCTTTATTTGGCCAGCAGGAAAATGACCTTTTTCCTCTATCTCTTCTGGACAAAAATTGTTTAACTCTTGCTCTGTCTTTTAGGATATCAAATGGCTATTTTTGACTATTGTCTTTAGTTGAGTGTTAAATTCAAATACCAAACTATATAAAGTGAAGATTTTATACTTATAGGTTTGAGGTGAGCCATAACTATAGATTTTCTAGTTGTGGTCTACATTTTAAGTATTTCAAATATATTAATTCTGATTAATATCTCAAAAATCACTTACCTAACATGTGCACTATATGTGCACTATTACACATTAAGTCAGAGTTGTGTTGCATTTTGTTGTATGTATGTCTAAGGATACAGTTTGTTTGTACATTTTCTTGACAGAAAATAAGCTGGTGACACAGACCAGATAGTTTCCATGTAAAGAATTCAAAGAAATCCAGCCACTGGAATGTGTGTTACATCTGTTTTTATGAATGATTAAAAGTTTTAGATTTATTGGCAAACAAAATCAGAATAACATTTTTGTGTTTGGCTTATTAAGATAAAAATACTGTAATTGCTAGTGATTGTCATAAATCATTATCTGTTTTCATCTACCAATAAACATGCAATCATTGTAAAAAGAAAGAAAGAACTTTCCAGAATTCTTAATGTGCACAAATCAGCGATTCATCAAAACTCTGTCTGGCATTGATCCTTATAAATACTAAAACAAGTGAAAAATTCTAAACTGAGGTCAGACTATTAAAGATGGTATTTCAGATTCAGTGTTTTCTTCACTTTGAATTGGCTTATTAAAAACGAAAAGCTTCTAATCAAGCAGATACATAGAATTTAGTTATTAGTTTTCTTTACCTGGGTGTTTAGCTACTCCTCAAAAATCACAGATATTTATCAGCTGCATAAAATCTTAGCATTTAATGTCGATATACTTTCTTGGGACATTGTGAAATGTTTAGCATAAAAAAGATTTACTTTGTTCATTCCTGAAAAATAGCAATGAACATTTGTTTTTACTTACACATTTTGTAAAATCAAACAGCTGGTAAAAAAAAAAGAAAAAGAAAAAAAACACAAATAAAACAAAAAATGCTTGATTAGGGCTAATAAGCATTTTAGCCAGTACAATGTTATATGGAAAAGTGATAAATTAGCCAACATTTTTAATACCTTTTTATTTTGACTTGATGTATCTGTTGTGTGTTTTATACACTTGGGGTTAGATGTAAATAATTTTGGAACCTCACAGGCCTTACGTTAAGGTACTGAATCTGAATTGAAATGTTAAATTCAAATGTATTTATTTTTTATAATGTAAATATTTCTCTTTCAGTAGGGTGGCCATGTGTGCATGTGAGTCACCTGTACTGCTGTCTTTCACTGGCCATTGTAAACCGGTCATACTGGGAGTGCGCAGAGATTCCCTCCCAGTCCCGTAGCTCCACTCTCAGAGAGTATTGACCCTGACTGGTTAGCAGGTATAAAACTTCATTACCCAGCCAGTGCTCCCCCGACACATCCCCAAAACCCTGCAGCAGGCCAAGAGGACAAGGAGATTAGGAGTGATGGTGAATGAATTCACCTGATGGTTTATTTTTAAAATTTCTTTTTTTTTTAAACTGCACTCATTCTAAAACATGCTGACCATTTTGTACTCCCTCCAGCTCCTCTGAAAATCCACGCTGCCGTTAAAACGCCGTTGGAAGACCGTCCAGCCGCCACCATTTGTCTCCATGTCACAATAAACCTTCAGGAGGAGAAATGAAAAAATTTGACTCATATGAGGGACACAATGTAATCCAAATAGAAAACAAAACAGAAATTGACTTAAGTCAAACTCCCATGGCATTCACAACTGCAAATACATTGTATTGTTTGATCATTATTACAAATGTGCTAAAAAATAAAAATGAAAATTGGAGCAAATTGACTATTTTTACCTGGTTCTTGACTCAGTAAACACATACTAAATGTATGCTTGTTTACTGACATACTACTAAATTAGTAAACACATACTAAATGTATGTGTTTACTAATTTATTTGGTTATTTGTCCCAACCAAATAAAAATATTACAAAAAAGATACTAAATATGAATGGCAGAACCTACCAACAGAAGTGGATATTAGTACTTTCTTATTATTATCCCAATACCCAACCTCTCCCTTCCTGCGCATCAAAAAAATCACCCATATTTTCACACATAAAATCATCTAAATGCTGAAAATTGCTTGAACTCTTGAATATCAAGTGATTACCTGTACAGGCTCTGTCCTGTTACCAATGTAGATGAGATACAGACCACTGGCAGAATGACCAGCTTTGTAAGCATCTGCACAGTCCTTCCACATCTGGCTCCGAGGAGGAGACCCTGAAAGCAAAACACATGACATAATGCAAACCAATATCAAGTGTTAAGATCTTATTTCCAGATAATCTCTTAGTTTTTCTGGACGTACCTGTAGTCGTGGCCACCATGTCGATGAGTGTGTGGACTGACTCCATCAGCTGAGCCTGCTGCTTCTGTAGAGCCGTGTTGTTGCTAGTGGCAACTCTCAGCTGCCTCTCTAAAGACTCTATGGCCACCATCTGAGTCCTGATAACAGACTGAAGGAAATCAGAAGGTTATTAATGTTTAATTGTTGTCTGTGTATTCTTTGAGCAATTTGTTGGTCTTTATTATTGCGAATTATTGTTAAGATATTATGCATTATTTAACATTTTTTATTCTAACATTAACAACTGAGATTATTGTTCATACATGAATTTTTTTTTTTTTTTGAAAAGGAAATCACATGAGGAAAATGGTTATTTGCATGTTTGTGGATGACTTACATTTACTTCACCAGTTTTTAATGTGTGCATTTAAATTTTTATTTTTCGACTCTAAAGTGTGGCTCTACTGAGTCAAACTCTATGCTAAAATCATGATTAAGAGAATATAAACATCTGAGAGACCTTTCATGATTAATTTTAATTTTAATACATACTCAGACACCTGTCCAAACAGTCCTTTGCCAATGATGTTTCTTTACTATAATAACACACAGATGTTCCATTCATTAACTTTACCTGCAGCCGGTTCTTCTCCAGTCTCATGTCCTCCAGCTCTCCTCTCTGCTGAGACTCCAACAACTGAACTTTGCTCTCCAAATGGCTGAAAGAAACACAGAGAAAAGAAGTGCTGAAAAATCCCTTCGCACTAAATATTTAACAGGCTTTTTGCTGTTAAATGTTAAATGTAATGAGAGGAAATCACATCATTTTTCGGTTTTCAGAAACTTTTATATCTCTTAGAAAGTGCTGTTAGGAATTAAAGCACATTACAGCACAAAAACTGTGGTGGTGAAACTTTTAGCAATATACTCGGATCTGTAGTTTTTAATTTTGGATCCCGATGCTGCATTTAATACAATTAATCATAGTTACAAAATATTCCACTGAATCTGGGTTTCTCCATCATCAAAAGTTTAAACTATGTGATGATAAAATGGCTGACTTACAAAAAATTAAGTCAACCGTCTAAACCATGAGCAGCCACTGGTACTACATTTTCACCTCAACCGTTAGATTGAGACAATCTTTCATTATGCATGCATCAACAAAATCCAGAATTATACATTCACAGAAAAAAAATTCTTTTTCTGTGGGTAGAGTAAAAATATTTCATATTCAAATGTTTTCATGGTTAAATCATAATCTCTGTTTGGAAAATCAGATTTTGTTACTGTGGTTTCGTTCCTCAAGAGATCAGCTACAATAGTTTTGTAGAAACTGGATTCTCATAATAGATTAAAAGCGCAGACATCCAAATGAACCTTTCACAGTTCAACAACGTTCCTGATGACTCCTCAGAGGATTTGCCACCAAAGTGAAAATTTATATAGAAATGTTTTCTGTTGAAATATGAGTTATTTATCCTGAATTAATATTCGAAGACACTTTTGGAAGAAATTAGGTTTTGATTGGTGGTATGTGTAGCAAAAGAAGATCCCAAAGGTAGAGTGAAGGCTTAGCATCTGAACTACAGTTCATGATAATCCATCTGACAACAGCAGAAACACTGATGACTATATTAAAGTGATGATTTGGTTGAAAACCATGTGAATTATGGTTTAAAAATGACTAAATACTGTATATCAGCTGTTTAGTGGCATAAAAATAAGCAGTTCTGTAGCAAGGAAGGAATTTATGTTGTTTATGAAACATCATAAGTCTCTAAAAATCAAAATTTGCTTTCCTAAAGGTTAACTCAAGAAATGAAAGCATCTGGAAAATGTAAACAAAATGCCTCATCATTCTGTGCTTCTGTTGCTCATTTATGAATTGGAATAATATTGTCCTACATGAACGTATGAGACTTTGGGCACTTTAACAGAGTTGAAATCCAGGATCAATCCCTGGCTGTGATCACTTCAACATGCTGAACTGCATGTAAATGTGAAAACAATTTTCACCCTGATGGAGACAAATTGACTGTTTAAATGTGCTGCGGTTTTTGAGGAACGTATAAAGAAACAAGTGTGGATGAATGCTCATTCATTCTGCAAAGTTGCAAAGTTATAGCAATGTTAATTTACTTTATTTACAAAATATAAGAGAGAAAAAGGTTTGAGTCTGTATTTTAAATTTCAAAATTCAAAAGAGAAAATCCTTATTATTTTGCTTAAACAAGTATGTTTTCAAATGTGTCAAATTTTAATTTTATAGAGACAACCATGGACTTGTTAGGTTCAGGTTGTTCTTTATTTGACTTTGGATAGGTGGACAAACATATTCAAACTAGTCTAGCACATTATTGGAGCATACATTTTATACAAATTCCCAATTAACAAAGACCATCTGTTTAATTTTCAAAGTCAGTCGA